>NC_091554.1:8631482-8636482 GCF_042767895.1 Penaeus vannamei
ACACACACACACACACACACACACACACACACACACACACACACACACACACAAACACACACACACACAAACAAACACACACACACACACACAGCAACACGCTTGGTCTCCTCTCATTTTTCTGCTGAAAATATCATTAAAAATCCTTGCTAATTTCCAACAATATTACCAATTATACCTGTTCATATGCACAGATTATATTATTCAAATGTGACATTTTACGTAATTGAGGACAACTATTACCAGCAGTCCCGCCCATGCGTTCGGAGGGGCGGGGAGGAGAGGGGGGGGCGTGGGAAATAGAGAAGAAGGGAGAAGAGAGAGTGAGGGAGGGAGGGAGGGAGGGGGTGATAGAGAGTGGGTGGGGAGGATAGAAGGGGAAGAGGACTAGCCCCCCATACCACGTTAAGAGAAGGGAAAGGGAGGGAGGGAGGGAGGGACAGGGCGGGGGCGTAGTGAATAGAGAGAGGGTGGGGAGGATAGGAGGAGGGAAGGAAGAGCACTAGCCCTCCCTATCTCCTCTCCCCGCTCCCCTTTAAACGCCCCCCATACCACGTTAAGAGAAGGGAGAGGGAGGGGGGGAGGGCGGGGGAGGGGGGCTTGGGGAATAGAGAAGAAGGGAGAAGGGGGAAGGGGGAGGAGGGGAGGGAGGGAGGAAGGGAGGGGGGGAGGGGGGGAGGGAGACGGGAGAGGAAGGGAGGGGGGGAGGGAGGGAGGGAGACGGAAGAGGAAGGGAGGGAGGGCGGGGGGGGGAAGTGGGGAATAGAGAAGGGAGAAGCGAGATGTAGGGAGGGAGGAAGAGAGGGAGGGAGGAAGGGAGGGAGGGAGGGAGCCAGGGAGGGAGGGAGGGGAGTAAACACGTTAACACACACGCACCCATTATAGTGTAGGAGTCCTGGGTGATGGTCAACAAACGCGCAGAAAGTCGCTTGCCTTATAGGGTGATTTAGAAGCGAGGGAAGGAGGAAGGGAGACGAAGGGAGGGAAGGAAGAAAGAGGGTAAATAAAGGGAAGAGATAGACGAGAAGAGAGATAAGGAGAGGAAAGTGGGTAACTGAGTGGAAGGGAGTGACAAAAAGGGAGAAAGAAGAAAAGAGGAGAGAGAGAGAGAGAGAGAGAGAGAGAGAGAGAGAGAGAGAGAGAGAGAGAGAGAGAGAGAGAGAGAGAGAGAGAGAGAGAGAGAGAGAGAGAGGGAGAGAGAGAAGACACACGAAAAGAAAACAAAGGAAAAAGTAGAAAAAAACACACAATCACATAGAAAAAAACAACAACTGTACACACACAAAGAAGAAAAACAAAAACAAAAAACCCAGAACCCAAACGGATGTCTCTAGCAACCCCAACGCCCGTTCAACCTAAGAAGCGAAAGTAGAGATAGACAGATAAAAAGAAAAAGAAAAAAAAGCCAGCAAGTAAACAGAGAGAGACGGGGATAGTGACATAAACAGATTTGTTGGTGACGCGCTCCCGGCTCGCGTGTGGACCGGGGGGGTGGGGGGTGGGGGAGGGGTGGTGGGGTGAGGGCGCACTTAACCTCATCACACATGCAAAGGATTAAAGCTTTGAATTAACTAGGTTCGGGGATGCGCCGCAAATATGCACGTTGTTCCTTTAGAAGGGAAATTCTCGCTTATCCGATCGGCTTTTTAGAAAAAAGTTCGATTTAAATATATTTTGTATTTTTTTAATATATATCCGTTTATAGCGACGTGTGGCTAGAATGACCACGGCATTAAATTCGATAAATTGAAATGTACAAAACTCGCGCCGCTTTTGAATGACATAGTTCAAGCGAGGGTCCAGATCTTCCTAAGTTTTTACTATATTTGGGCAACTTCTCGTACAAACAATCTCGTGTTTGCATTCGCCCCAGATGGTATTAAGATTCCTTGGGGTTCTGTAGGATATTTTTTTGCTTTCTTTCCTTCTTCTCCTTCGTCCTCCTCGGTATATGCTCATCCCACGATCATCATTGATTAATATGGATGATTTGGGTATGGGATGCGTACTAATTTTATTTCTTTTTGATAGAAATTTTTATATTTTGGAAATGATATGACATTAAAAATACCAGGAGGGGAGGTAGGCCTATGTAAAATCACTCACACACACACACACACACACACACACACACACACACACACACACACACACACACACACACACACACACACACACACACACACACACACACACACGCACACACACACACACACACACGCACACACACACACACACGTCAACGATCAGCTGTTGACAATGAGGGAGAAAGAAATGTTCTGTTCATCATAGTGTCTTCTTTTGTTCTGTTTTGTTCTTTCCGTCGTCAGATTTTGCTATCCTCGTTGTCTTACCATTTCTCTTCCTTTCGCCATCTTGTTTACCTCATTTATTATCCTGTTTTATTATATTTTTATTTATTATATATTTATTTATTTATTTATTTTATTTATTATTATATATTTATTTATTACATTTATTACATCTTATTTATCATGTCTATTTTCCTCCTTTTCGTCGTCCCGTCTTCCTGACCTGCAAATGAGGCGTTGTGAAGCAGCAGCAGCAGAAGCAGCAGCAACAGCAGGAGGAGGAGGAGATGCTTCCACACTCACACTACCCTCACGCTTGCATAATGACCGCTGACCAACGCGGTTCTGCCTTCAAGCCCTTTCAACACTTCTGCAACGCCCGCGCGCCTGTGAAGATCATGCAAGGCGGGGAATGGGCGCGTCTGGGAGAGAATTGTTCTGACGTTAAACCGTACTCTCTGCTGCTGCTGCTTTTTTATGGCTTCTTCTTTTTTTAATTTATTTTTTCGTTATTTTATTATTTTTCGTTATTTCTTATTCTTTTTCTTTCTTTTTTTTCTTCTTCCTCTTTTTTATTTCTTTTTGTTTTTCTTCTTCTTCTACTTCTTTATTTCTTCTTCTTTGTTATTTCTTCTTCTTCTTCCTCTTCTTTACTGCTTATTCTCCTTCTTCTTCCTCTTCTCTTTTCTTTTTCTTCTTCTTTGTTATTTCTTCTTCTTCTTTTTATGCGGTTTCGTTTTAGTCCTGGCTCTTTTTTCCAATTCTCTTTTTTTCATTTTCTAATATTCAATTCTTGCTTTGTATTCTTTTTCATTCTCCTTTATTCATCTTCATTTTTCTTTCATGTCTTCATTTCATTCTCATTCTTCTTCTTTTCCTTCTTTTCTCTTCTTTTTCCTGATCCTTCTTACTCTCTATTTCCCTCTATCTTCTTCCACTGCTTCTCCTTCTTCTTCTTTTTCTTCTACTTCTCCTCCTTCTCCTTCTCCTCCTCTTTCATCATCATCATCTTCTTCTTCTTCTTCTTCTTCTTCTTCTTCTTCTTCTTCTTCTTCTTCTTCTTCTTCTTCTTCTCCTCCTCCTCCTCCTCCTTCCCCTCGCCCTCCCCCTCCTACTTTACATTTATTCCTTCGTCTCTTTCACCCATCTTCTCTCTCATTCTTCACCCCCTTCTTCCTCTACGTCTTCACCTCATGACCTTTCTCTCTCTCTCTCTCTCTCTCTCTCTCTCTCTCTCTCTCTCTCTCTCTCTCTCTCTCTCTCTATCTATCTATCTATCTATCTATCTATCTTTCTCCATCTCACCCTCTCTCACTCTCTATCTATCTATCTTTCTTTCTCCATCTCTCCCTTCCTCTCTATCTATTTATCTTTCTTCATCTCTCCCTTTCTCTCTCTCTCACTCTCTTCTCTCTCTCTCTCTCTCTCTCTCTCTCTCTCTCTCTCTCTCTCTCTCTCTCTCTCTCTCTCTCTCTCTCTCTCTCTCTCTCTCTCTCTCCCTCCTCCTCCCTCCCTCCCTCCTCCTCCTCCCTCCCTCCCTCCCTCCTCCCTCCCTCCCTCTCTCTCTCTCTTTCTCTCTCTCTCCCTCCCTCCCTCTCCCTCTCTCTCTCTCTTTCTCTCTCTCTCTCCTATTCCCTCTGTTTATTTACCATACGCCTTAACCAGGATTAGCAAAGGCGAGAGTGCTATGTTAACCGTTGTGATGCGATGTTGATGCGTCTGTGAGTGCAATACAATCCCTTGATGATGTTGCAATATGATGTTGATGTTGATGATAGTTTTATATAATGGGTTGTCGGAATTAATGTTTTTGTGATGTTTATATGAATGTTCATGTTGAGGGATATGTGTAGTGTAGTATTTGATGTTGGGTTTTGATGGTTTAGATAATATGTATGTATGTTTTTTCCGTCCTTCTTTTTCTCTTTCTCTCTCGCTTTTATTTTCATTTTTTGGTTTTCTTCTTCCTTCTCCCCCTTCTTTGTGCGTTTGTTTTCGTCTTTTTATATTTTCTTCCTTGTGTGTGTGTGTGTGTGTGTGTGTGTGTGTGTGTGTGTGTGTGTGTGTGTGTGTGTGTGTGTGTGTGTGTGTGTGATTATGATAAAGTGAATTAGTGCAATTAACGATACTGTAAATGATGTTATACTGAGAGAGAGAGAGAGAGAGAGAGAGAGAGAGAGAGAACGAGAGATAGAGAGCGAGAGAAAGAACGAGAGAGCGAGACCGAGAGCAAGAGAGAGAGAGAGAGAAAAAAAACGAGAGAGCGAGACCGTGAGCAAGAGAGAGAGAGAGAGAGAGAGAGAGAGAGAGAGAGAGAGAGAGAGAGAGAGAGAGAGAGAGAGAGAGAGAGAGAGAGAGAGAGAGAGAGAGAGAGAGAGAGAGAATGATAAGAGCGAGAGCGAGAAACAGTGAGAGAGAGGAGAGATAATGATAAGAAGTATGAGAGGGGAGAGTTAAAAATAAGAGAGGGAGAACGAGAAATGAAGAGATTAAGAAAAAGAGAGAAAGAAAAAAAAAGGGGACACACAAAAAAAAAATCAAATTACTTTTTTTCTTAATTTTCATTTTATTCCATTCAAACTCACCCAAGAATAATTCAAGTTTTATCCAATTTATTCGCCCTAAATACTTAACATAATTCAAAAACGCTATGCTGCTTATGCCAAATAAGTACATACTTACCTCAAA
>NC_091554.1:8640741-8650741 GCF_042767895.1 Penaeus vannamei
AATATATATATATATATATATATATACACACACACACACACACACACACATACATATAAAACCTTTCACGATTACCATAAAAATCATATTACCAAATTCCGCTTCCATCTCACCCGCGGCCCGTCGACCTATGATAAAACACACGTACAATTTTTCCCGCCGCCTATTTGTTATTTTCTCACCAGCGGCCCCCGGGGAGAGAGAGGGAGAGAGGGAGGTGCACGCAGGGGCGGCGGCGCTGCAGTGAATCGCAACAGCTGTAAAAACCCGCGCTATAAATGATGCTAAAAGCTCCAGCATCTGAGGCTGATGAAGCAATTATCGAATTAACAGTTGGGGGGTAAAAAAAAAGGGAGGGAGATAAAAATGAGATAAAAGCAAAACAAAAGAGGAAAACCCATTTGAATCACAATATGGTTCCGATATTTTTTTTAAATGGAGTTTTGTTAAGTGGCTGGTGGGGGGGGGGGGGAGAGAGAGAGAGAGAGAGAGAGAGAGAGAGAGAGAGAGAGAGAGAGAGAGAGAGAGAGAGAGAGAGAGAGAGAGAGAGAGAGAGAGAGAGAGAGAGAGAGAGAAAAACAAACAAAAAGAAAAACGTAACGAAATAAAGCAATCACTCGAAAGAGGGAATCGCACACGCCCAGCTAAATGTAGATAAACAAACAGATAGGGAATAAGGGTCAGAACGAGAGGGAGCAACGAGAGACAAACAGTCCTGGCGCGCAATCCCAGTAAATTCATTCCCCAAGCCGAAGCCACAAACACATCGAATCGAACACTCAACTCTCGCCAAACTGGTCCATCCGAACTCGCGAACCCACAGCAAAACCTCTTTACTTCCACCCACAGCAGAGTACAAGGACAAAGTGCAATAGATTAAGGGGAAACAAGTGCTGGACCCTGTTCTTGTTTCCCCACTGTCTGTCTGTTTGTTTCTGTCACTCACTCTTTGTCTCTGTCTGTCTGTCTGTCTCTCTCTCTCTCACACACTCTTCTGTTTCTGTGTTTCTCTCAATCTCTCCACCCACCCACATAGACACAGACACTGACACCCACACCCACACTCCCCTACACAGACACCCACACCCACACTACCCTACGCACACACCTACACCTCTACACACACCCATACACTCCCCTAAACATCAGCCCCTCGCCTCCCCCTCCCCCCACACACACAACACAAACTCCCTCCTACCCACACAACCCCACACATTTTCGTTCTTCTCTTCCTCTATCATCCAACAGAGGAAATTTTGTCTCTGTTTACCCTTCCCTGATTGGCAGGTGTCTTTTTTCATTTTAATCTCGCTCTCTCCTTGTCGGCTCCTCTGGCAATTGCAAGTTGCAGGTGTTTTCTTGGTGAAAATCTTTTGCATGCATAACACAGCTCGCTCTGGTGGATGGTTGCAATGTCTGCGGTTGGTGATAGTAACAATAGTAATGATAATAATAATGATGATAATGACACAAATGAAAATAAAAATAATGATAATGATGAAATAAATGAAAATAAAAATAATGATAATGATAATGATGATAGTGGAAAAAATCAAAATCAAAATAATGATAATGATAATGATAGTGGAAAAAATGAAAATAAATATAATGATAATGATAATGATGATTATAAAATAAATCAAAATAAAATCGTGTGATTTTTTCGACAGGCAATTATATATTTTGGGATGAAGGCTGATTTTTCGTTTGACAATGAAACAGAGAAATGCAGAGAGAGAGACAGAAGAAAGGGGACACACACACACACACACACATACATACATACAGAGAGAGAGAGAGAGACGATACGGAGAATGAGGCAGACGAAGAAAAAAGAGATGACAGAGATATAGAAACAGAGACACCGAGAGAGAGAGATGAAATGAAAGAGAGAGAGAGAGAGAGAGAGAGAGAGAGAGAGAGAGAGAGAGAGAGAGAGAGAGAGAGAGAGAGAGAGAGAGAGAGAGAGAGAGGGGGAGGGAGGGAGAGAGAGAGAGAGAGAGAGAGAGAGAGAGAGAGAGAGAGAGAGAGAGAGAGAGAGAGAGAGAGAGAGAGAGAGAGAGAGAGAGAGAGAGAGAGAGAGAGAGAGAGCAAGAGAGAGAGAGAGAGAGAGAAAGAGACGGAGAAAGAGGCAGACGGAAAAAAAAGATGACAGAGATATAAAACAAGAGACAGCAAGAGAGAGAGAAATGTGAAGAGAAATAGAGAGAGAGAGCCATGGGGGCCAATCGATGACGCGAACAAAGCAATTAATCTAACTTGCTGAACTCTTTAAAAACAAATCGCCAAAAGAAGAGACACCCGTTTGGCAACACCGCACCAGACGAAACAGATATCTTAAAAGAAGTTACCTCCCCCCCCCCCACGCTTCCCCCTCTCTCCTCTCCCCCCCACCTCTTCCAACACCCCTACCCCCCAAAATAAAAATAAATAAAAATAAATAAAAGAGAAAAAAAGATGAAAAAATAGACAAAATCAAGAGAGAGAGAGAGAGAGGGGGAAAAAATAGAAAAAAATCTATAGGACACAAAAATGCCAAAAGGAATCACGCCCGCCGGAAAATGAATAAATAAATCGAAGGAAGACGTGGCTTCAAGGTGTGAAAAAGAAAGAAAGAAAAAAAAAATGGCGCGACCGTGATTTTGTTTAGCGGGGGAAAAAAGATAGACACTCTCGGCCAAGATAGCACGCGCCCATTCTTATGAAAACCCGCGGAACTCTCCCCCTGCCCCCCTCCTCCCCCATTCCCCATCCAGCCCCTATCCCCATCCACCCCTCTTCCCCCTTCCTCCTCCCCCATTCCCCATCCACCTCCTCCTCCCCATTCCTTATCCACCCCCTCCTCCCCCATTCCTTATCCACCCTCCTCCTCCCGCATTCCTTATCCACCCCCCTCCTCCCCCATTCCTTATCCACCCCCTCCCTCCTGCATTCCTTATCCACCCCCCTCCTCCCACATTCCTTATCCACCCCTCCTCCCCCCAATCCCCATCCACCCCTCTTCCCCTTCCTCCCTCCCCCATTCCCCATCCACCCACCTCCTCCCTCATTCCCCATCCACACCCTCCTCCCCATTCCCCATCCACCCCCTCCTACCCCATTCCCCATCCACCCCCTTCTCCCCCATTCCCCATCCACCCCCTCCTACCCCATTCCCCATCCACCCCCTTCTCCCCCATTCCCCATCCACCCCCTCCTACCCCATTCCCCATCCACCCCCACCTCCCTTTCAAGAAATATCGCCGCTGGAAATTGTCCGGGATCGAAGGCCGTTGAGAAATAGCGCCGGTCGGTCGGTCGGTCGGTCGGTCGTTCGGTCGGGCGGGCGTATGGGCGGGCGGGCGGTCGGTCGGTCGGGAGCGAGGTGGGAGATTCGGTCGTTCGGTCGTTCGTTCGTACGGTCGGTCGGTCGGTCGGTCGGGAACGAGGCGGGAGATTCGCTGAGATTCTGTACGCGCGCGTTCTCGCTTTTTTCCCTGTTTATTTATATATTCATCTATCAATCTGTTATTATTATCATAGTCATTTGATTTATCACCATTGTTATTGCTACTTTAATAGTCATTCTATTTATTACTGGGATTTTTTTTTTTTTTTTTTTTTGGAGGGGGGGGGGTGAGGGAGTTGATCTTCTGTGTCATTCTTTTCTGCCTTACCGCACACATAGGCTCCCTTACACAAGCAAAAAGCACATATTCTTACTCTCTCTCTCTTTTCTCTCTCTCCTTCACTTCACTCACTCTCTCTCTCACACACACACATACATACACACGCACAAACAAATACACACAAGAGTCACGCACTCAAATCACCCTACCACACAAACACAAACAAACACTAACACACTTAAGAGTATTATCTGTCCTCAGTGCCAATTTCCGTGACGGGTATAAAGGACGGCGTGGCACTCACGGAAGGGTGCCACGCGCTCGGCACTGAGAATCTTTGTTTCGCAATTTAAACGCCATTAGCGGACGACAGAATAAAAGTTACGTAACGGGGGTGGGGGTGACAGGGTGAGAGGGGGTGGGGGAGAGGGGGGGGTGAGAGGCGGTAGCTGGGTGGGGAGGAGAGGGGGAGGCTGGGTGGGGGGGTGAGAAGTGGTGGTTGGATGGGGAGTGTGAGAGGAGTGGTGACAGGAAGTAAGAGGGGAGATAGGGGTGATGAGGGAGGGTGAGGGGAAGGGAGAGGGTGGGTGATGAGGGGGTGAGGGGAAGTGAGAGGTGGGGAGTGAGTATGAGGTGATGAGGGGGTGAGGGGCGTGAGAGGGTGGGTGATGAGGGGTGAGGGGAAGTGAGAGGGTGGGAGTGAGTGGGTGATGAGGGGGTGAGGGGAAGTGAGAGGGGTGGGTGATGAGGGGTGAGGGGAAGTGAGAGGGTGGGTGATGAGGGGGTGAGGGGAAGTGAGAGGGTGGGAGTGAGAGTGGGTAATGAGGGGGTGGCTGGGTGAGGGGGGGTGAGAAGGCGGTGACAGGGTGCGAGGGGGTGATGGGGTTGGGTGGGGTGGGTGGGTGACGTGAGAGAACGTGCTTAGGCTGTGTCGATTTATATTACATTCTGTTTCTCTCGATCTTTCTTTCATTTTTGTCTCTCCTTTCCTCTATCTCTTTCTTTCTCTGTCTGTCTGTCTGTCTTTCTTTCTTTAAATATCAGTAATATATATATACATATACATATACATATACATTATATATATATATATATATATATATATATATATATATATATATATATATATATATATATATATACTTATGTATATATATAGGTTGGTAGATAGATAGACAAAGATAGATATTGATATCTATGTGTATGTGTGCATATATATACATACATACATACATACATACATATATACATACATAAATTATATATATATATATATATATATATATATATATATATATATATATATATATATATATATGTATATATGTGTTTATGTGTGTGGGTGTATGTGTAATTATATTAATAAGTATAAGTACACACACACACACACACACACACATCTTCCTATTCCCGAACAAACGCACAGCGCATCCAAAAACAGGAACAGAAGCAACACACAAACGAAACTCCGTCACTGCAGACTTCCAAAATATAAATGAAGTCCCGCAATTTAAGAACAGCTTCCCCAACCTGCAACGCGGATGCCTGAAGATACGGCCTCCTAAATCAGAAGCAAGGCGGCGCTCGTAAAAAGACGTTTCAAGCCGAATGAAATCGCAGTGCCGCCCCTGCCTTCGCCTCCCGCAGGCCATTTCCCCCGCGCTGACGATTTCCTCGCCGCTAGATGGCAGCAGCGACGCTCGAAAGCCAAAAAGGGCGGGAAGAGTCGACGGTCCTCCGAGGCGAGTCCGCTGCTGATACGGTCCATTTTATTCTATTAAGGCGACTTAAAAACGCCCTTGTGTGAACGCTCGCGGATCGGCGTGGCTGTTTGCATAGCGGCCGCAGCCTGTTGAAAAGTCGAGGGAAGGAAAAAAGTGCTCAAATGCTCTCGACTGGCTTTCAAAAGAATATTTGTTAAAGAATACAAATGCCGGAGCGAGAAGTAAAGAAATCTGGTGGAGATGAGGAAAGAAACAAATGTAATGGAGAAAGAATTGATAATAATAACGGAGGAGCTTGTGAGGAGAGAGGAGTAAGAAGAGAGGCGAAGGATGGAACTGGAGAAACAAGGGAAAATAGAGAGCAGGGGAGGCGGAAGAGGAGGAAGAGGAGGCGGAAGTGAAGGGGGAAGAGGGGGAAAAGGAGGAAGAGGAGGCGGAAGTGAAGGAGGAAGAGGAAACGGAAATGAGGGATGAAGAGAAGGTGGAAATGAAAGAGGAAGAGGAAAAAAGAAATGATTCGGTAGTATGGCAGGAGAAGGAAAGAAGAGGTTATGGCATTGTGATGAAGGCTGGCGTAAGATGAAGAGGACGAGGAGGAGGAGAAAGAAGAAAAAAGGGAGGCAGAATAGAGAGACAAAAAACAATACAGTTAAGTAATGCATAACATCAAAAAAGAAAAAAAAAATCACCTAACCCATTTTCATAAAAAACGGGCAAAAAGAAAGAACTGATCCGATTTCGTAGTTCCTAAGTACAATGCATTGTCGCAATCACACACACACACACACACACACACACACACACACACACACACACACACACACACTCACTCACTCACTCACTCACACACACACACACACACACACACACACACACACACACACACACACACACACACGCACACACACGCACACACACACACCACACACACACACACACACACACACACACACACACTCACTCACTCACTCACTCACTCACTCACTCACTCACTCACTCACTCTCACTCTCTTTCTCTCTCTACCTTACCTTACCTTCCTCCAAGACACAATTCCTTTTCCGATTCGCTCTTCCTCGACAAGACCAGATCACGTGGTCCTTACAGCGGGTCAATTCCCTGATCTAGAACCTTCGACGAAAATGGGCATTGTCTTTTCAACTCCCTGGCGCGTAAGTTAGCGAGAGCGTCTCTCTTAACCTAACAGAGATCGTTGAGCGAAGACTATCTGGTGCTGAACTCTCTGAGATGATAAAATGCCTCGTTCTGTCGTTCTCTCTCTCTTTCGCTCTTGCTCTTTCTCCTTTTTTTTTTATCTCGCTTTCTTTCTTTCTTTCTCTCTCTCTCTTTCTCTTTCTATCTCTGTTTCCCCCTCTCTCTTCCCTTCTCTCTCTCTCTCTCTTTCTTTCTCCCTCTCTTTTTCTCTTCCTTTCTATCTCTCATTCTCTCTTTCTTTCTTCTCATTAATTTTTTTCCGTCTGCTTATTTTTTAATCTATTTCATTTTATTCATCTATTTTTTTTTCATTTATCTATTATTTTTTGGATTGGTTGGTAAGCTTACGGGTTGTTTGAACGGTTTATCATCTGGTTGTTCGGTTTGTCTACAGGATGATAAAAAAGAAAAAAAAAGTTACACAAGGACTGTGATGAGTTTTAAAGCGTGGGTTGGCTATGGCTTCGACGACAGGGAAGTCCGCGAGGGAAGTAGGTTAAGCGAGACAATTCATTCTCATTCTCTCTTTCTCTCTCTCTCTCTTTTTCTTTCTCTCTCTCTCTTTTCCTCCCTTCTTCCCCCTTCCCCCCCCTCCACCCTGTCTCTCTCTCTCTCTCCTCCCCCCCTCTCTCTCTCTCTCTCTCTCTCCTTCCCCCTCCCCCCTCTCTCTCTCTCTCTCTCTCCCTCCTTCCCACTCTCCCCCATCCCCCCCTCTCTCTCTCTCCCTCCTTCCCTTTCCCTATCCTCCCCCCTCTCTCTCTCTCTCTCTCTCTCTCTCTCTCTCTTTCTCTTTAATTCACGATTTTATGAATTGTGAAACTGGATTGTTTGGTCGTTGGCAGAGATCTTTTGTCTCTTTGGGTATTTTCTATATTTATCTTGATTGTTTAATGTTTGCGAGTATGATTTTCACTGTTTTTTTTCTGCTTCTCTTATTGTCACTGATTCTTGGTATGTCATGATGATCGTCTGCATGACAGTCTGTTTGGTAATTCTGTTTGTACGTCCTTCTGCTTGTCCATCAGTCATCCTCTTTCTCTCTCCCTCTCTCTGTTTCCCCCTCTTTCATGTTTATTTGTCCTTCTGCATGTCCATCAATCATCCCATTTTCTCTCCTTCCCCCCCTTCCTTTACTTTCCTATGTATGTCTCTTTTCAAGACCTGTCTCTCCTTCTACCTCTTCCCACTCTGTTTATCCTCTATCTCTTTCCGTCTCTCCGTACCTATCCGCCCTCTCTCCCTCTCCCCCTCTCCCTCTCTCCCACTCTCTTTCTTCCCTCATCACTCTCTTTTCTCTCTTGCCTCCCTCACACTCTCTCTTCCTTCTTTCCCTCCTCACTCACTCACTCACAAATTCTCCCCTCCCTCTCCCCCTTCCCCCTCCCCATCTTGTCTAACTATATCTCTTTTTTACTCTCCCTCCTTTCCCATCTTTTTTTTAACTAACTCTCTTTTCTCTCTCTCCCTCCATCTCTCTCTTTCTCTTTTACTCTCCCTCCCTCCCTCTCTCTTGTTCTCTTTAACTCTCCCTCCCTTCCTCTCTCTCTCTTTTACCCTCCCTCCCTCCCTCTCTCTTGTTCTCTTTAACTCTCCCTCCCTTCCTCTCTTTCTCTTTAACCCTCCCCTCCCTCCCTCTCTCTTGTTCTCTTTAACTCTCCCTCCCTTCCTCTCTCTCTCTTTTACCCTCCCTCCCTCCCCCCTCTCCTCCTCCTCCCTTTGTTCAGAAGCGCTTGCAAGCACGGGATCGGGAGCCATTTTATTTCGGATGCGCTCGCTGTTTGAATAGCCTAATCTCCGCCGGGCCAAGGAACGGTTAACGCGTGGAGTGGACGCACTCCCTCTCCCCCGTGGTCTATGCCCTCCCTCTTTCTCCCCTGAGGTCTATTCCCCCTCCCCCTCCTCCCTCTCCCCCGTGGTCTATCCCCCCTCCACTCTTTCTCTCCCCGTGGTCTATTCCCCCCTACCCCCTCCTCCTCTCCCCCTTGTCTATTCCCCCTCCCCCTCCCCCCTTCCTCTCCCCTGGTCTATTCCCCCCTCCCCCCTCTCCCCCGAGGTCTATTCCCACCTCCCGCCCTCCCTCCTCTCCCCCGAGGTCTATTCCCCCTTCCCCGCCCTTTCCCCCAGGTCTATTCCCCCATTCCCCCCTCCCCCTCCTCCTCTCTCCCCCTGGTCTATTCCCCCTCCCTCCCCACCCTCTCCCCTCAGATCTATTCCCCTCCCGCCTTCTCCCCGTGGCTTATTCCCCCCTCCCCCCTCTCCCGCTCTCCCCCGTGGTCTATTCCCCCCTTCCCCCGGTCATTTTTTCTCCCAGGGCGATGATGAACGAGAAAGTGACCATTTATGTGCGCCGTTCGGGAAAGCATAATTGCGTTTGCGTTTTATCCTCCTTGGCGTATCTCGGTTGGTTATTGTGAAGGGTTGCGCTCTCCCTCTCCCTCTCCCTCCCTCCCTCCCTCCCTCCCTCCCTCCCTCCCTCCCTCCCTCCCTCCCTCTCTCTCTCTCCGATCGTTGTTATTGTTTTGTTTTTATGCGTTTGTTTACACGGTTAAGAGTCGAGGAGGTAAGTAGGTTTTTAAACATGGAAGGATTAAAAGAGATATGTTCTTTTTTCCATGCACATATTCGCATACGCACACATACACATACACACACAAACAAATAATGACACATACACACAAACACTCACTCACTCAATCTCTCTCTCATTCTCATTCTCTCTATATCTATCTATCTATCTATCTATCTATCACACACGCGCGCGCGCACGCACACACGCACGCACACAGAAAAATACAAATGAAAATGAAAAAAAAATAGAAATAAAATAAATAAATATAATAAAACTATTAATGTAAAAACAGCTTTGGAGGGAAATAACAAAGGGAAAGAAAAAAGAAATCATATTAAAAAAAATAAAAAAAAAGAAGCAAAATGTAATAATGGAATATATACATTGAAAAAATTTATAATGTAAAAAAAGAAAGCTCTGGCGGAAAAAAAAAAACCGAGAGGGAGTGAAAAAATAGAAAACATAACCAAAAAGAGGAAAAAAGAAAAAAAAAGACAAAAATAATGAAAAAAAAAAATCACACGAAAAGAAAGTTTTGGAAAGAAATAACTGAGAGAATGAAGACAAAAGAAAAAAAGGGGAGAAAAGAAAAATGGGAAAAAAATCAAAAGTAATCTTATATAGATAGATAGATAGAAAGATAGATAGATAGATGAATAGATGGATAGAAACATAGATATATGGATAGATAGATAGATGGATAAATAGATGGATGGATAGATAGTTGGAGAGATAGATACAAAGATAGATGGATAGATAGTTGGAGAGATAGATACAAAGATAGATGGATGGATAGATAGATAGATGGAGAGATAGATGGGTAGATAGATAGATGGATAGATAGATAGATGGATAGACAGATAAATACATACATACATCAATTTCT
>NC_091554.1:8658241-8668241 GCF_042767895.1 Penaeus vannamei
AGGGAAGTAAAGGTGGTGGGGAGAGAGGGGGAGGGGGAGGGAAGGGGGAGGGGGTGATGACAGAGGGGGAGAGAGGGGGAGGGGGAGGGAAGGGGGAGGGGATGATGACAGAGGGGGAGAGAGGGGAGGGGAGGGAAGGCGGAGAGGGGGAGGGAAGGGGGGAGGGGGTGATGACAGAGGGGGTTGGGGGAGGGGGAGGGGGTGGATGACAGAGGGGGTTGGGGGAGGGGAGGTGTGATGACAGAGGGGGAAGCTTGGGGAGGGGGAGGGGGTGATGACATGGAAGGGGGTTGGGGGAGGGGGAGGTGGAGGGGGGAGTGATAGGATGGGGGTTTGAGGGAGGGGGAGGGGGAAGAAAGTAGCAAGGGAAGGGGGAGAGGAGATAGCGAAGGATGTGGGGAGAGAGGGAGGGGGAAGAGAGTAGCGAGGGAGGGGGAGGAGAAGGGGTAACGAGGGAGGGGTGAAGGGGGCTATCGGAGGGAGGAGGGGAAGGGGGGAAGGGTAGTGGAGGGGTATGGAGGGGGGGGTAGCAGAAGGAAGTGGAATGGGGAGGGGAAGGGGGGTAGCGAGGGGGCATGAGGGAGGGGTTGGGGACAGAAGAGGGGAAAGAGAGGAGGGGGATGATGATTGAGGGGGATAGGGAGGGGTGAAGAGGGAGGGGAAGGAGGAGGGGGATAGGTGGAGGGAGGGGAGGGGAGGACTAAGTAGAGGGCTTTCTATGGATAAGAAAGGAAAAGGATGAAACAAAGAATGAGAATGATGATGATGATGATGATGATGATAATGATGGGGATGAGAATAAGGAGGATAAGGATGATGATGATAACGATGAGAATAAGGAGGTTGAGAATGATGATGAGAATAAGGAGGTTGAGGATGAAAATGATGAGAGTGAGGATGATAATGAGGATGAGAATAGTGAGAATGAGGAGGATGAGGCTGAGAAAAAAAAATGTGATGATGAAGATGATTGAGGTGGAGGAGAATGAGGAATAAGACTGTGAGGATAGGATGAGGAAGAAAGAGAAGAGAGTGGGAGGAGGAGAAAGTAGATGATGATAAGGGTTGTGAGGATGAGGAGGAGGAAGGGTAGAGGAAGAAAAGGGGTATATGGAGAGGAAAAACCTCCTCCTCCTCTCCTTTATCTTCTTATTTCACTCTCATGTAATTTCTCTCTCTCCCTCCCTCCCCCCCCCTCTCTAATCTTTATCTAGCTATCTCTCATTTACCATAACTCTTTCTCTCTCTCTCTCTCTCCTTTATCACTCCTCTCTCTCTCTCTCTCCTTTATCACTCCTCTCTCTCTCTCTCTCTCTCCTTTATCACTCCTCTCTCTCTCTCTATCTCTTTCTCTCTCTCTCTCTCTCTCTCACGCTCTTCCTCCTTTATCACTCCTCTCTCTCTCTCTCTCTCTCTCCTTTATCACTCCTCTCTCTCTCTCTCCTTTATCACTCCTCTCTCTCTCTCTCCTTTATCACTCCTCTCTCTCTCTCTCTCTCTCTCTCTCTCTCTCTCTCTCTCTCTCTCTCTCTCTCTCTCTCTCTCTCTCTCTCTCTCTCTCTCTCTCTCTCTTTATCACCTTCTCTCTCTCTCTCTCTCTTTATCACTCTCTCTCTCTCTCTCTCTCTCTCTCTCTCTCTCTCTCTCTCTCTCTCTCTCTCTCTCTCTCTCTCTCTCTCTCTCTCTCTCTCTCTCTCTCCTTTATCACTCCTCTCTCTCTCTCTCTCTCCTTTATCACTCCTCTCTCTCTCTCTCTCTCTCTCTCTCTTTATCACCTCTCTCTCTCTTCCTCTCTTTCTCTCTCTCTCTCTCTCTCTCTCTCTCTCTCTCTCTCTCTCTCTCTCTCCTTTATCACTCCTCTCTCTACTCTCTCTCTCCTTTATCACTCCCTCTCTCTCTCTCTTCTCTCCTTTATCACTCCTCTCTCTCTCTCTTCTCTCCTTTATTCCTCTCTCTCTCTCTCTCCTTTATTCCTCTCTCTCTCTCCTTTATTCCTCTCTCTCTCTCTCTCTCTCTCTCTCTCTCTCTCTCTCTCTCTCTCTCTCTCTCTCTCTCTCTCTCTCTCTCTCTCTCTCTCTCTCTCCTTTTTATCACTCCTCTATCTCCTCTCTCTCTCTCTCCTCTCCTTTATCACTCCTTTCACTCCTTTCTCTCTCTCTCTCTCTCTCTCTCTCTCTCTCTCTCTCTCTCTCTCTCTCTCTCTCTCTCTCTCTCTCTCTCTCTCTCTCTCCTTTATCACTCCTCTCTCTCTCTCTCCTTTATCACTCCTCTCTCTCTCTCTCCTTTATCACTCCTCTCTCTCTCTCTCCTTTATCACTCCTCTCTCTCTCTCTCCTTATCACTCCTCTCTCTCTCTCTCTCCTTTATCACTCCTCTCTCTCTCTCTCCTTTATCACTCCTCTCTCTCTCTCTCTCCTTTATCACTCCTCTCTCTCTCTCTCCTTTATCACTCCTCTCTCTCTCTCTCTCTCCTTTATCACTCCTCTCTCTCTCTCTCTCTCCTTTATCACTCCTCTCTCTCTCTCTCTCCTTTATCACTCCTCTCTCTCTCTCTCCTTTATCACTCCTCTCTCTCTCTCTCCTTTATCACTCCTCTCTCTCTCTCTCCTTTATCACTCCTCTCTCTCTCTCCTTTATCACTCCTCTCTCTCTCTCTCCTTTATCACTCCTCTCTCTCTCTCTCTCCTTTATCACTCCTCTCTCTCTCTCCTTTATCACTCCTCTCTCTCTCTCTCTCCTTTATCACTCCTCTCTCCCTTTCTCCTTTATCACTCCTCTCTCTCTCTCTCTCTCCTTTATCACTCCTCTCTCTCTCTCTCTCTCCTTTATCACTCCTCTCTCTCTCTCTCCTTTATCACTCCTCTCTCTCACTCTCTCCTTTATCACTCCTCTCTCTCTCTCTCTCTCCTTTATCACTCCTCTCTCTCTCTCTCTCTCCTTTATCACTCCTCTCTCTCTCTCTCCTTTATCACTCCTCTCTCTCACTCTCTCCTTTATCACTCCTCTCTCTCTCTCTCTCTCCTTTATCACTCCTCTGTCTCTCTCTCCTTTATCACTCCTCTCTCTCTCTCTCTCTCTCCTTTATCACTCCTCTCTCTCTCTCTCTCTCTCCTTTATCACTCCTATCTCTCTCTCTCTCTCTCTCCTTTATCACTCCTCTCTCTCTCTCTCTCTCTCTCTCCTTTATCACTCCTCTCTCTCTCTCTCCTTTATCACTCCTCTCTCTCTCTCTCTCCTTTATTCCCCTCTCTCTCTCTCTCTCTCTCCTTTATTCCCCTCAATTCTCTCTCTCTCTCCTTTAATCCCCACAATTCTCTCTCTCTCTCCTTTATTCCCCTCTCTCTCTCTCTCCTTTATCACCTCTCCCTCCCTCTCCCCCTCTCCCTCTCCTTTAACACTCCTCTCTCTCTCTCCTTTATCACTCCTCTCTCTCTCTCTCTCTCTCTCTCTCTCTCTCTCTCTCTCTCTCTCTCTCTCTCTCTCTCTCTCTCTCTCTCTCTCTCTCTCTCTCTCTCTCTCTCTCTCTCTACCTCCTCCTCCCGCGCCCTCGACACCTTCCCCGCTCCGCCATCGATTCGCGACTACCGCCGACGCCGACCCTGCCGATCCCCAATAAGCTAGCGGGTGGCGGAAGTCTCATTAACTCATATGTACCGATCTATTCGTCCTGTCTCTCTCTCTCTCTCGGTCTCTCTCGCTTTCTCGGTCTCAGTCTCTCGCTTTCTCTGTCTCGCTTTCTCTGTCTCTCTTTCGCTCTCTCTCTCTCTCTCTCTCTCGCTTTCTCTCTCTCACTTTCTTCTTGCTTTCTCGCTTTCTTGCTCTCTCTCGCTTTCTTGCTCTCTCTCGCTTTCCTGCTCTCTCTCGCTTTCCTGCTCTCTCTCGCTTTCCTGCTCTCTCTCGCTTTCCTGCTCTCTCTCTCTCTCTCTCTCTCTCTCTCTCTCTCTCTCACTCTCTCTCTCTCTCTCTCTCTCTCTCTCTCTCTCTCTCTCTCTCTCTCTCTCACTCTCACTCTCACTCTCACTCTCACTCTCACTCTCACTCTCACTCTCACTCTCTCTCTCTCTCTCTCTCCATCCTTGCCATGGGGAGGAAGGAGAAGGGGAGAGGAGGGGTTGGGGAGGAAACGGAAAGAGGACGAGGTGGGGAGGAAATGATAAAGAAGAGCGTGGTTGGAGAGAGGAGGGGACGGGAAGGAAAGGGGAAGAGTAGGAGGGTAGGGAAGAGAAGGGGAAGAGGAAGGAGGTGGGGAGGAAACGGAAAGAGGAGAGGGTGGGGAGGAAACGGAAAGAGGAGAGGGTGGGGAGGAAAGGGAAAGAAGAGAGCGGTCGGAGACGAAAAGACGCAGGGGAAAGAGGATGAACAGAAAAAGGAGAATAAGAGGTGGAATGATTGAGGTAGAGGAGACCGCCTTCCGAATCCGGTGCTTACGCGAACGCCACCGAAACGAGAACGAAAACCCGCCGCCATCTTTGCCAATCACTCCATCACGCCAATTTAACCTAAACCGCAAACGAGGCTTAAGACCACTACAAAGTTATCATAACACTCGTGCATTATTATCCACAACCTAATTACCACCCCACTAGCAATTAGAATAACCGATTGTTCTATTTATAACCGCCATTGCTCTGAACATGGCGTGACTACCCGATCGCTATCTCGCGTTCGTTGTTGACTGAGAATGACAACAGGGACGACTTCCGCGCGCCGTCAGCTGTCAAGGTGAGTTGTGCTTTGTTGTCCTTGATGTTGAATGGAAGGGTAATTAATTGTTATCACGGTTGTTTCGGGGTTGTTATCAAGTCAGCTCTGAATCTCTGGTGGGAAATGTATGTAATTTATCTTTTTTTTTTTGTTATCTGTTTCTGTTTTATTATTTTATTACGATTATTATTTATCTAGAAGTTATGTAGCCATGATTCTTGATGTAGAGAATGTTACTTGTAGTTTTTATGGCATTAAAAAGCAACCATGGATATTAATACACTGAAAAAACGTACATGCAAGGACCCACTTGCAAAATACACACCAGAAACTACGGTACACATAAAAGGAAAGCACGGACTTACGCGTACATGTAAAAATACACAAACACTATCACGAACACGCACACATACACAAACACGGGCGCACACACTTTCCGACACACACACAGACACACACACACGCACACAGACACACAGACACGCACACAGACACCCCCCCCCCCACACACACACACTCCCCCCCAAAAAAACACACACACTTTCACAATCCATCAAATACCCACACACAATTTCACACACACACAACCCCACCCCCTACCTACCTAACCCCTCCCCCCCCACACACAATCCACACCCTTCCGCATCGACACTGATCCTTCTTAACGCACACTTACACCCACAACAACACCCACCATACCCTTTGTCAGGAAAAAAAAAAAAAAAAAATCCTGCTTAGCCTACGGAAAGAATTCTCTGAATTGCTGTTTTTAATCCCTCTGTCTCGAAGAAATGGAGAGGGGAAAAAAGGACAAGGGTATAAGGGAGGTAATAAGATAAAAAAGTGACAAGGAGATGGGGTCGAAGAATATAAAGAGAAGGTAAAGAAAAAAATATTGAAGAGTTGGAAAAAATAAAATAAAAAGGTAGAGTTAAAAAAAAAAATAAGGAGAGAGAAAAAAAGAAAGAAAGACAAAAAATACAGATGAGGGAACAAATACATTAAACGACCAAAGAAAAAAAAACGCAAAAAGGGCAAAAAAAAAGAAAAGAAAAAAAGAAAGGAAAAAGAAAAGAAAAGAAAAAAAAGAAAGGAAAAAGAAAAGAAAAGAAAAACACAGATATATGCCCTTAAGATTCATGCCGGCAAGTTACTAAGGTCCACGGAGTATTTCAGGGGAGGAAAAATGAAACGCGGGGGGTAGGGGGGAAGGGTCTATCTCATGAACTTACTCTCTTTTCATCTTTCTCTTTGTCATTCTCACTCTCTTTCTCTTTGCCTCTCTCACTCATTCTCTTTGCCTCTCTCACTCATTCTCTTTATCTCGCTAACTCTTTCTTTTTGTCTCGCTAACTCTCTTTCTTTTTGTCTCTCTCACTCTCTTTCTTTTTGTCTCTCTCACTCTCTTTCTTTTGGTCTCTCTCACTCTCTTTCTTTTGGTCTCTCTCACTCTCTTTCTTTTGGTCTCTCTCACTCTCTTTCTTTTGGTCTCTCTCACTCTCTTTCTTTTGGTCTCTCTCACTCTCTTTCTTTTGGTCTCTCTCACTCTCTTTCTTTTTGTCTCTCTCACTCTCTTTCTTTTTGTCTCTCTCACTCTCTTTCTTTTGGTCTCTCTCACTCTCTTTCTTTTGGTCTCTCTCACTCTCTTTCTTTTGGTCTCTCTCACTCTCTTTCTTTTGGTCTCTCTCACTCTCTTTCTTTTGGTCTCTCTCACTCTCTTTCTTTTTGTCTCTCTCACTCTCTTTCTTTTTGTCTCTCTCACTCTCTTCTTTTGTCTCTCTCACTCTCTTTCTTTTTGTCTCTCTCACTCTCTTTCTTTTTGTCTCTCTCACTCTCTTTCTTTTGGTCTCTCTCACTCTCTTTCTTTTGGTCTCTCTCACTCTCTTTCTTTTTTGTCTCTCTCACTCTTTCTTTTTGTCTCTCTCACTCTCTTTCTTTTTGTCTCTCTCACTCTCTTTCTTTTTGTCTCTCTCACTCTCTTTCTTTTTGTCTCTCTCACTCTCTTTCTTTTTGTCTCTCTCACTCTCTTTCTTTTTGTCTCTCTCACTCTCTTTCTTTTTGTCTCTCTCACTCTCTTTCTTTTTGTCTCTCTCACTCTCTTTCTTTTTGTCTCTCTCACTCTCTTTCTTTTTGTCTCTCTCACTCTCTTTCTTTTTGTCTCTCTCACTCTCTTTCTTTTTGTCTCTCTCACTCTCTTTCTTTTTGTCTCTCTCACTCTCTTTCTTTTTGTCTCTCTCACTCTCTTTCTTTTTGTCTCTCTCACTCTCTTTCTTTTTGTCTCTCTCACTCTCTTTCTTTTTGTCTCTCTCACTCTCTTTCTTTTTGTCTCTCTCACTCTCTTTCTTTTTGTCTCTCTCACTCTCTTTCTTTTTGTCTCTCTCACTCTCTTTCTTTTTGTCTCTCTCACTCTCTTTCTTTTTGTCTCTCTCACTCTCTTTCTTTTTGTCTCTCTCACTCTCTTTCTTTTTGTCTCTCTCACTCTCTTTCTTTTTGTCTCTCTCACTCTCTTTCTTTTTGTCTCTCTCACTCTCTTTCTTTTTTGTCTCTCTCACTCTCTTTCTTTTTGTCTCTCTCACTCTCTTTCTTTTTGTCTCTCTCACTCTCTTTCTTTTTGTCTCTCTCACTCTCTTTCTTTTTGTCTCTCTCACTCTCTTTCTTTTTGTCTCTCTCACTCTCTTTCTTTTTGTCTCTCTCACTCTCTTTCTTTTTGTCTCTCTCACTCTCTTTCTTTTTGACTCTCTCACTCTCTTTCTTTTTGTCTCTCTCACTCTCTTTCTTTTTGTCTCTCTCACTCTCTTTCTTTTTGTCTCTCTCACTCTCTTTCTTTTTGTCTCTCTCACTCTCTCTCTTTTTGTCTCTCTCACTCTCTCTCTTTTTGTCTCTCTCACTCTCTCTCTTTTTGTCTCTCTCACTCTCTCTCTTTTTGTCTCTCTCACTCTCTCTCTCTTTGTCTCTCTCACTCTCTCTCTTTTTGTCTCTCTCACTCTCTCTCTTTTTGTCTCTCTCACTCTCTCTCTTTTTGTCTCTCTCACTCTCTCTCTTTTTGTCTCTCTCACTCTCTCTCTTTTTGTCTCTCTCACTCTCTCTCTTTTGTCTCTCTCACTCTCTCTCTTTTTGTCTCTCTCACTCTCTCTCTTTTTGTCTCTCTCACTCTCTCTCTTTTTGTCTCTCTCACTCTCTCTCTTTTTGTCTCTCTCACTCTCTTTCTTTTTGTCTCTCTCACTCTCTTTCTTTTTGTCTCTCTCACTCTCTTTCTTTTTGTCTCTCTCACTCTCTTTCTTTCTGTCTCTCTCACTCTCTTTCTTTTTGTCTCTCCCACTCTCTTTCTTTTTGTCTCTCCCACTCTCTTTCTTGTTGTCTCTCTCACACTCTCTCTTGTTGTCTCTCTCACTCTCTTTCTTTTTGTCTCTCTCACTCTCTTTCTTTTTGTCTCTCTCACTCTCTTTCTTTTTGTCTCTCTCACTCTCTTTCTTTTTGTCTCTCTCACTCTCTTTCTCTTTGTCTCTCTCACTCTCTTTCTCTTTGTCTCTCTCACTCTCTTTCTTTTTGTCTCTCTCACTCTCTTTCTTTTTGTCTCTCTCTCTCTCTTTCTCTTAGTCTCTCTCTCTCTTTGTCTCTCTCACTCTCTTTCTCTGTATGTCTCTCTCTCTCTTTCTCTGTGTCTCTCTCACTCTCTTTCTCTGTGTCTCTCTCTCTCTCTTTATCTGTGTCTCGCTAACTCTCTTTCTCTTTGTCTCGCTCACTCTCTTTCTCTGTGTCTCTCTCACTCTCTTTATCTGTGTCTCTCTCACTCTCTCTCTCTCTTTGTCTCGCTAACTCTCTTTCTCTTTGTCTCTCTCACTCTCTCTTTGTCTCTCTCACTCTCTTTCTTTTTGTCTCTCTCACTCTCTTTCTTTTTGTCTCTCTCACTCTCTTTCTTTTTGTCTCTCTCACTCTCTTTCTTTTTGTCTCTCTCACTCTCTTTCTTTTTGTCTCTCTCACTCTCTTTCTTTTTGTCTCTCTCACTCTCTTTCTTTTTGTCTCTCTCACTCTCTTTCTTTTTGTCTCTCTCACTCTCTCTCTTTTTGTCTCTCTCACTCTCTTTCTTTTCGTCTCTCTCACTCTCTCTCTTTTTGTCTCTCTCACTCTCTTTCTTTTTGTCTCTCACACTCTCTTTCTTTTTGTCTCTCTCACTCTCTTTCTTTTTGTCTCTCTCACTCTCTTTCTTTTTGTCTCTCTCACTCTCTTTCTTTTTGTCTCTCTCACTCTCTTTCTTTTTGTCTCTCTCACTCTCTTTCTTTTTGTCTCTCTCACTCTCTTTCTTTTTGTCTCTCTCACTCTCTTTCTTTTTGTCTCTCTCACTCTCTTTCTTTTTGTCTCTCTCACTCTCTTTCTTTTTGTCTCTCTCTCTCTCTTTCTTTTTGTCTCTCTCACTCTCTTTCTTTTTGTCTCCCTCATTCTCTTTCTTTCTCTCTCTCATTCTCTTTCTTTTTCTCGCTCTCAATCTCTTTCTTTTTCTATCCCTCATTATCTTTCTTTTTCTCTCTCTCATTCTCTTTCTTTTTATCTCTCTCATGCTCTTTCTTTTTATCTCTCTCATTCTCATTCTCTTTCTCTCTCTGTCATTCTCATTCTCTTTCTCTCTCTCTCACTCTCTTTCTTTCTCTCTCTCACATTCTCTTTCTTTTTGTCTCTCTCACTCTCTTCTTTTTGTCTCTCTCACTCTCTCTCTTTTTGTCTCTCTCACTCTCTTTCTTTTTGTCTCTCTCACTCTCTTTCTTTTTGTCTCTCTCACTCTCTTTCTTTTTGTCTCTCTCACTCTCTTTCTTTTTGTCTCTCTCACTCTCTTTCTTTTTGTCTCTCTCACTCTCTTTCTTTTTGTCTCTCTCACTCTCTTTGTTTTTGCCTCTCTCACTCTCTTTCTTTTTGTCTCTCTCACTCTCTTTCTTTTTGTCTCTCTCACTCTCTTTCTTTTGGTCTCTCTCACTCTCTTTCTTTTTGTCTCTTTCACTCTCTTTCTTTTTGTCTCTCTCACTCTCTTTCTTTTTGTCTCTCTCACTCTCTTTCTTTTTGTCTCTCTCACTCTCTTTCTTTTTGTCTCTCTCACTCTCTATCTTTTTGTCTCTCACTCTCTTTCTTTTTGTCTCTCTCACTCTTTTTCTTTTTGTCTCTCTCACTCTCTTTCTCTTTGTCTCTCTCACTCTCTTTCTTTTTGTCTCTCTCACTCTCTTTCTTTTTGTCTCTCTCACTCTCTTTTTGTCTCTCTCACTCTCTTTCTCTTTGTTTCTCTCACTCTCTTTCTTTTTGTTTCTCTCAC
>NC_091554.1:8685741-8695741 GCF_042767895.1 Penaeus vannamei
ATAGTAAAGTTACCACTCGAGTGGGAAGGAAGTCATGCGTAATACCGGGTAATCATTTGCATAACAATCTCCTTCTCGGGAATTCAAACCCAAGGAAGTGAAGATGTTGCGAATTCTTGCACCCGAGTTTATGCAGATTCCTGTGCAAGCAACTAATCCACTTGACGATTAGCGAGAGATCTCCTGTTTGGAAATACGACCTGAAATGCGGAAGGCGATTGTGTTTTCGTGCGACTTCTCTCTCTCTCTCTCTCTCTCTCTCTCTCTCTCTCTCTCTCTCTCTCTCTCTCTCTCTCTCTCTCTCTCTCTCTATATATATATATATATATATATATCTGCCTCTCTCTCTCTCTCTATCTGCCTCTTTCTCTCTCTATCTGCCTCTTTCTCTCTCTATCTGCCTCTTTCTCTCTCTATCTGCCTCTCTCTCTCTCTCTCTCTCTCTCTCTCTCTCTCTCTCTCTCTCTCTCTCTCTCTCTCTCTCTCTCTCTCTCTCTCTCTCTTTCCCTCTATCTGCCTCTCTCACACACACACTCTCTCTCCATCTATCTGCCTCTCTCACACACACACTCTCTCCCTCTATCTGCCTCTCTCACACACACACTCTCTCTCCCTCTATCTGCCTCTCTCACACACACACTCTCTCCTCTCTCACACACACACTCTCTCTCCCTCTATCTGCCTCTCTCACACACACACTCTCTCTCCCTCTATCTGCCTCTCTCACACACACACTCTCTCTCCATCTATCTGCCTCTCTCACACACACACACTCTTTCCCTTTATCTCCCTCTCCCACACACACACTCTCTCTCCCTCTATCTGCCTCTCTCACACACACACTCTCTCTCCCTCTATCTGCCTCTCTCACACACACACTCTCTCTCCCTCTATCTGCCTCTCTCACACACACACTCTCTCTCCATCTATCTGCCTCTCTCACACACACACACTCTCTCCCTCTATCTGCCTCTCTCACACACACACTCTCTCTCCCTCTATCTGCCTCTCTCACACACACACTCTCTCTCCCTCTATCTGCCTCTCTCACACACACACTCTCTCTCCATCTATCTGCCTCTCTCACACACACACACTCTCTCCCTCTATCTGCCTCTCTCACACACACACTCTCTCTCCATCTATCTGCCTCTCTCACACACACACTCTTTCTCCATCTATCTGCCTCTCTCACACACACACACTCTCTCCCTCTATCTGCCTCTCTCACACACACACTCTCTCTCCATCTAACTGTCTCTCTCACTCACACCCACACTCTCCCTTTGTCTGCCTCTCTCACACACACGCTCTCTCTCCCTCTATCTGCCTCTCTCACACACACACTCTCTCTCCATCTATCTGCCTCTCTCACACACACACACTCTCTCCCTCTATCTGCCTCTCTCACACACACACTCTCTCTCCATCTATCTGCCTCTCTCACACACACACACTCTCTCCCTCTATCTGCCTCTCTCACACACACACTCTCTCTCCATCTATCTGCCTCTCTCACACACACACTCTCTCCCTCTATCTGCCTCTCTCACACACACACTCTCTCTCCCTTCCTCCTTCCCCTTCTCCCTCACTCCTCCCTCCTACCTCCCCCTCTCCTTTCCCCCTTCTCTCTTTCTCCCTTACGAATTCATTTGAAATTATCCTCATTTCGTCCAGTTAATGCAAGTAGATTAGATAAGATAATAAGATGATAATTATAAGATGAGATGATGATACTAAAAGATGATAATTATAATAAGATAATAATAATAATGATGATAATAATAGTAATAATAACAATAATAATAACAATATGATAATAACAATAATAATAATAATGGAAATAACAATTATAATAATAATAATTATTATTATTATTATTATGATAATGTAATAATAATGATGATAGGATAATAATTAGATAAGATATTGGCGCAGATTTCTTCGTGAATATTATTAGTGGCACCTCGGACAGTGTGCGTGCGCGCGCATGTGGATGTGTGTGAAAGTGGAAGTAGATGTGGTGTGAGTGGATCTGTGATAGGAAGATATGTGTGTATGTACATGTGTGCTTGTGTAAGTCCGTAGGTACGTATGTGTATGTTTATGTATGTCGATTTGTTCGCATGTACATGTAGGACTGTGTATGTGTATTTTTATATGTCTGTGTGTATTTACGTACGTGTATTTTATATGACTATGTGTATGTGAATATGAATGTAAGTTTATGTAAATCTGTATGTCCGTGAATATGAAATGCGCATTTATGTTTATGTCTGTCTGTACGTAAATGTACATGTTTATGCATGTTTGTTTTTGTCTGTGTACGAAAATGTGCATATGTATGTGCGGATGTCTATTAATAATGAGTGTTTTAATATGTATGTCAGTTTGCACGAGTATGTGGGCGAATATGACTAATTTCTTTGCGAATATGACTAATTTCTTGACGAATATGACTAATTTCTTTGCGAATATGACTAATTTCTTGACGAATATGACTAATTTCTTTGCGAATATGACTAATTTCTTGGCGAATATGACAACTTTCGTGTCCGACTACGAATCTTTCTATACGTAAGCATTCTCTTTGTCTACTAACCTATTCTTATCTATTTTTACGACATTATAGGCACTTCTTTTTTTTTCGCTATGGTTGCTTTTCCTATCCAAACGTTTTTAGCTTTGTTGCTTTACCATCCCCGTTTTTTTTCTTTTCATGTTATTCCGGTTTCACCATCCACCGTTTTCGTTTTTGATGGCTATTAAGCCAACACTCTTTTTAGCGTTTTAATTATCGCTGCTTTACTATCCTGCCATTATCGTTATTGACACTATATTATCCAAACATTTTTTTTTTTTTTCTTATTGCTGGTTTACTATTCAAACATTTTTTATTCTTGTCTTACTGCGTATTTATGTTTTACTACGGAAATAATTTTTGTTATTGTCGTTTGGCCATCCAAACGGTCATCAATACAACGTTTGTTTTACTCCAACGTTTTTTTTTTATTATTATTTCCTTTTATACTCCGAAGGTTCCGAAAAGGTCACACTGTACCAGTCTATCATTGCCTTCCTCTCTTTTACTGCGAGTTAACCTTTTCTTTCCGTTTTGTTTTGTTTTTTTTTTTATTTCCTTTTTCTTGGAATATCGTTTTCTTCCGGGTGTTCTCGTCAACCTATTTCTGACGGTATTTTTCTCCCGTGGAAAACGTTTTGTATATTCTTCTATATTTTTCTTTGTGTGGGGGGGGGGGAGGTTTCTACAAAAGGTAGCATATTTTTTTAGAAGAGAAAGAAAAAAAAAAAAAAATAGAATAGAAATAGAGTATAGAAAAGACAAATCTAAGAATACATGTAGAGAAAAGAATGGAAGAAGAAAGAAAAAGAAAAAAAAATCAGGAAAAAAAAACAAAGACAGAAAAAAATACTAACAGAAGAAAAGAAAAGAAAACGAAGGCAAGAGAAAAGAAAAGAAAAGAAAACGGAAAAACATAACAAAATAATAAAGCCAATACTCCGAACTTCTATAATGACGAATTATGAAATTAATAATTTTGAAGATTAACAACCTCCGCCGTAAAACTACGTCAGAATTTCACCGCAAAACGCCCAACTTCTTTGAAACTTTAACAGTCGTATGTCTAAGGCTATAAACATCACAGTTACGTAAGATGACGTGGGGAGGGGGGGGGTAATACGTTGGGAAGTCCACACAAACGCACACACGAATAACTGAGAGAAGGAGAGAGCGAAAGAAATTTAAAGATCAAAATCAGTTTACTTAACTAAATACACACAAATCCGTACATACAATATGTATATATATATATATATATATGTATATATATATATATATATATATATATATATATATATATATATATATATATATATATATATATGTGTGTGTGTGTGTGTGTGTGTGTGTGTGTGTGTGTGTGTGTGTGTGTGTGTGTGTGTATGTGTGTGTACATATATACACACATACATAAACGTACATATATACATACATATGTATGTGTATGTATATATATATATATATATATATATATATATATATATATATATATATAGGTTTATATATACACATGCATACATACATACATATATGTATGTATGCATATGTATATACATTTATACATATGTATACACACACACACACACACACACACACACACACACACACACACACACACACACACATATATATATATATATACATATATGAACACAGATAGTGTTTGTTTGTGTGTGTGTGTGTGTGTGTGTGTGTGTGTGTGTGTGTGTGTGTGTGTGTGTGTGTGTGTATGTGTGTGTGTGTGTGTGTGTGTGCGCGCGCATGTGTGCGTGTGTACATACATACGTATGTATGTATGTATGTATGTATGTATGTATGTATGTATGTATGTATGTACGTATGTATATATGTATATATACATATATATACATATCAACACACACACACAAACATATACACACACAGTGACAGCAGTAAATGTTTATACTGGAAAATGACTAAAATGCATCTCCATTCTACCGCTTCTGTCTGCAAATTCATACGGAATAAAACACATTCTCGTGGCTTCACTACACGTTCTAGGGCTTCTGCGTATACCTTTTCTGGATTGTTTTTCTGAATAAGGAACATTGTCTAATTTTACTTATCCACGGCGTGCTATTCCACATCATCGTGGGAAAGGAATAAATAAGGGAGAAGGAGAGGGAAATAGAAGAGGAAAAAGAAGGAGGCGATAAACGCAGAAAAAGGGGAGACGAGAAGAAATACAGAGGAAAAAGGGAGTCGAGATGAAATGAAGGGAAATGATATTGAAATTCATGCAAAAGAAAACGGAAAATATCAACTTTTTATTAACAAAGTCTCCCTCATCGCTGTAAAAAAAAAAAAAAAAAAAAAAAAAAAATCATACTATGCGCTGTTTTGAGTAATTTTTTTCGACATTGATTTTCCTGATAAAGTGCGAGTGGGGGGGGGGAGAGGTGAGAGAGAGAGAGAGAGAGAGAGAGAGAGAGAGAGAGAGAGAGAGAGAGAGAGAGAGAGAGAGAGAGAGAGAGAGAGAGAGAGAGAGAGAGAGAGAGGTAATCCCCTCACCAAAAAGTAAATAAAGAATAAAGAGAAAATAACCGAGAAAATTATTAGACAAAATATGGAAACCGATATGGCTATGCCTCCCCATCACTTATTTTACCGTAAACATTTCTCTCTCATTCCATCCTTATTCCTATAATCATCGACTCCTCTCTTACTTCCCATATTTCCTCTCACCTCTCTCTTACCTCTATCCTATCCATATATCCGTCTGTATTGTTTACGAAAGCTTCGTTACTATAGCCTAATATTCATTATTTATCAGGAAAACAATTATAACGTAACTGGAAATTACATGGCAGACTGCACACCTAATACTGCAAAAATAAGCCAGCATCTCTTTTAAAATATTTGCTAAAACATAATTCATCCAATATATTTTTAACGCATAACTAGAAATTAAATTTACTATTGATTTTGAATAATGGTTAACGAATGATCATATCTGAATATTTTCAATTTGCATATAGATACAATGCACTGTACTGGCTTGATGTTTCTATGGAAATGTTTATAATGACACCATTTGTAAAAATCATGAAGAGAGAGTTAGCATCAATAAGGACAATATATGGTATTCATATCTATATAAAGAATTTGAGGATAATGATGTCACAGCAACCACTACTATTCCTATTACTACTACTACTACTATCCCGACTTCCACTCTTACTACTACTGCTACTGCTATTACTAGTACTACCACTACTACTACTCCCATTACTACTGCTACACCTACTTCCACTCCTACTATTAGTACTACTACTTCCACTATTACTACTACTCCTACTTCGATTCCTACTACTACTACTACTACTACTACTACTGCTTCTACTACTACTTACTACAACTACTACTTACTACTTCTATTACTTCTACTATTACTGCTGCTACTACTACTACTGCTATTGCTAGCAAAAGGTAAATGGAGTAAAAGAGAAACAAAGAGCACGTCTGTTCTTCCCTGTCCATTAGACTCACAGATTCTTGTCCCATTTACTCTTTCCCCTTTCCTCGCCTCTCCTGCCCTCATACTCCTCTCGTTACCTTCTTTTACCTCATTCCCCTCTCTTCTCACACATTCTTCTTTTTGCCTCATTTTTCTCATTAGCGCTCTTCTCCTCTCTCTCTTCCCTTTCCCTTAAATCCCTTCTTCCTTTCCCCTCATCTCTCCATTATCCCACTCCCCCCCATCTTCCATCTCCTTATCCCCCCTCTCTCTCTTCCCTTTTCCTCGACTTTCCCTCTTCCTTTCCCTTTACCCCCTCCTTTTCTCTTTCCCTCCTTTCTCCCTCTCCCTAGCCCCACCTCTACCCTCACTCTCTTCCCTCTTCCACCTCACTCTCCCCCCCTCTCTCTCTCCTTTCCCTTTCCCCTCCTCCCCTCTCTTCCTCATTTCTCCCTCTCCTTAGCCCCACCTCTCCCCTCACTCCCTCCTTTCTCTCTCTCCCTAGCCTTACCTCTCCCCCCTCACCCTCTTCTACCTCCCTCTACCGTCACTCTCTTCCTTTCCCTTTCCCCTCACTCCCTCCTCTCCTCTTTCCCTCCCTTCTCTCTCTCCCTAGCCTCACCTCTCCTCCCCTCCCCCACTTCCCTCCCCCCCCTCCCTCTTCCCTCACACACCCCCCTCCCCCTCTTCCACCTCCCTCTACCCTCACTCTCCCCTCATTCTATCTGACCGCGGCAACCAGTAACCAGCGGTTGAACGGCCCGCAAATTATATGCATGCCTCTGATTCATATTCCTGCAATATATATTTAAATCCAACGACCGGAATCCATATTACATAAACCTTCCATAGTTTCAACTGTCTTTATAGCGCTCTCAACTTGCCCTTAAATGCAAGACTGTACATTTGTAATTCTAAATTGCGGTTATATATTATACATGCGGCATTTACGCTTAATTCTCGCGGGATCACTATTAATCAAAAGGCAATTATCTATTCAGACATTTCTCGCGCTGGAGCCGAAATCGTGTGAAAAACAAAATGGAAAAAAAGGGTGTACTCACATTCTAAAAATTCTCCCTCAATATTGCAGTAATATGAAATACTTGTCCGCTGGGAAATTATGATGATAAAACATATAAAGATATACGTTAAATTGAACAGTGTAAAGGGGAGGTTGATTCTATATTTTTTTTTAGTGTAACATGAAACAAAACAGGTAGAGTGGACAGGGAAGAGTAAAGCTGGTGATAAGAAAGTTCTGCGTCGAATGGAACACTCAGATATCAGTCATTCATGTATTTTGCACCTTTGTATTACCGCTGTGTTGTATATCATTTACAAAATTATAACCTACCTTAGTTAGAAAGCAACAATTATAAGTCACTACCCACAAAATATTGTTAGCCATAATTAACCCCATATTGTTACCAACAAAATATTGTTAGACACAATGTTATTACCCATAGAACGTTGTTACATTAACCACAAATAATTACCCACAAAACATTACCATCATCAACCACCTAACACCGCCCACAGAGCCAAGGTCACCACCGCCCACACGGCCGCTACAACCCTAACCCCGACATCATCATAGCCACTACCACGCCCATAGCCAACACGTACTCCCTGCAAAACCCTTAATGTATACCCTTAGAAGTGTACCCCCATTTTGGGAACCTTTAGTATATATTTGGTTAATCTAAAGGAACATGGAATTTTAATAAACTAACATGAAACGCCACTAAAATGGAAGAACATTATGCAAACTTATTTTTTTCTTTTCCTTTCTTTTTTTATTTTGTCTTCCTTTCTTTGAGGCAATGTAGATGTAACTGTTGACGTGATTTCACATCATAATATAACGTTTAGCCTATGATTCATTCGCATAACGTAGCTTATTCATAATGCAACTCCACTTCGCGGAGCAGTTGCAGAACCACACCACTGCTCATCCACTGTGGTTTAGGGCTGCAACGACCACCTCGACAGTTAACAAGGTGTACATGGGCGCGTGTACAATTAAGGCAATAAGTAGGCCTACATGTCTTCGGGATCTTCCACATTGCAGCATCACAGAGACAATGTCATGTGTTTTATTTGTATGACTTCATTTGGGTATTTTGCGCGGAATTGTAGCCTCTTCTGCAACTGGTTTTCCGAAAGTTTCTGCGCTTATTATATTGTTGATGGCAGTTTCTCTTCCCTTGAGAGTTGGGATTTCCATGGTTTTCTGAAGAATAGTTCTCTGCAAGCTTGTTTTTTTTTTCTTCTTCTTTCCCTCCGTTTCTTCTCTCTCTCTTTCCCTTTCATCTATTTCTGTTTCTGCCTTTCTTCTCTCTCTATCTATCTCTTCCTTATTTTTCTTCTCTATCTCCATCTCTGTCTATTTCTCTCCCTCACTCCCTCCCTCCCGGCCCCTCTCTCTCTCTCTCTCTCTCTCTCTCTCTCTCTCTCTCTCTCTCTCACACTCACTCGCTCTCCAACTCCATTTCCGCCTCTCTCCATAACTATCTACCTCTGTATCTCCTCTGCCATTGCTTTTCCTCACTACACTCCCGTCTCTTCTCTCCTTCTCTCTCCTATTCCCTCTTTCCTTCTCCTCCCCTTCCTCCCCAAGTCGTCATTGGATTAGACCGAAATTACCTTCCATAACGGTGACTTTGAGCGTACAAACCGTTGTAATGCCGACAGGAAATTGTCCAATACATAAGCCTTAACTCATGGCATCACATGAGGCACTGTGGCCCTACCCTCCCTCTCCCCCTTCTCCCTAGCGGGCCCTCTCCCTTTCCCCCGGTATTACCACCCACTTCCCCTCGACCCTCTTGCTCTGCGGAACTGCCTACCCCCCCCCCCCCCTTGACTCCCCTTCTCCCTAGTGGTTCCGCCCTTAATATTTTCCCCGTGGCACTGCCGCCCCCCCCCCCCCGTTTTCCTTCCCTTCCTACGGAAACGCCCCCTTTCACGGCCTCTTGTCCTTGTCCTTGTCCACCTCTTCTCCCCCTGTGGAACCAATCCCTTCCCTTTCTTCTCCTCTGATACTAGCCGCTTCTCCCCTCCCTATTCCCCTTTGGAGTCAGCCCCTTCCCCTAACCTTCTCCCCCCTGTGCATCCAATCCCATCCCCTTATCCTTCTCCCTTTTGTAGCTAGCCTCTTCTACCCTACCCCTTTCCCTTTGGAGTCAGTCCCCTTCCCCTCACCTTCTCCCCCCTGTGCAGCCAAACCCTTCCCCTTTGCACACATCTCTGTCCCCTCAGTTTCTCCCTCTGTGCAACAAGCCCTTCCCCTTTGCAGACATTTCTATCCCCTCCCCCCACCTCCCCCCCGTGCATCCAAGCCCTTCCCCTTTGCACCCATCTATCCCCCCAACCTCCCCCTCCCCCCTGTGCAGCCAAACTCCTCCCCTTTGCACCCATCTATCCCCTCCCCTCCTCCTCCCGTTCAGCCGAGCCCTTCCCCTTATCTCTCCCCCCCTTGTCCTCCTCCTCCTCTCCTCAGCCACCCCCCTCCCCCCCCCCCGTTCCCGCTCGCTCTACCCGGCGCGCCTGCATTAACCTGAACCCCTAAATGCCATGCGTTGTCGCGGCTCTCGTTCTTATAATGCAATGTCCGCAGTGAAAATAACACGGGGTATAAAGCTACGTCTGGAATTCCTTAGTGCTCGGGCAAACCCACGGGAAAACCGCAAGAGAGTGAGAGGAAGAGGAAGGGGGAAAGAAAGAATGGAAATTTTGTAGAAATGGGTGTATGGAGGGAGAGGAAGAGGGAGAGGGAGAGAGGGAGAGGGAGAGAGGGAGAGGGAGAGAGGGAGAGGGAGAGAGGGAGAGGGAGAGGGAGAGGGAGAGGGAGAGGGAGATTGAGAGGGGGAGGGAGAGAGGGAGGGAGAGATGGAGGGAGGGAAGGAGTGAGTGAGTTAGGGACAGAGGAA
>NC_091554.1:8700741-8788228 GCF_042767895.1 Penaeus vannamei
TTCTTGACATTGCTTGCTTATGAGGATGGATATTATTTGTGACAATTTCAAATTATAGTTCAATCAAACCCAACCCGAAGTAGGAGATTCTTGATTCCCGAATGACGTACATGTCCAGAGAGAACTCGTGTGCGTGTACCCGTGGATGTGCCTCTCTGTACGTGTGTGCGTGTTCTACTAATCCTCGTGGGACTCTTTGGATATGACATTCCCTTGCATACACCATAAGGGGGTAACTGGCCTTTGGTTTCTTGTTAAAAAACGATAATAATCTATTTTTTCTGAATGAATATTTCGGATCTGACGAAACAACCTTCATGTGAAAGTTTTTTTTATTTTTATTTATTTATTTTTAATAAGGAAATGGAGCTGTGGTATATCCTTTAGCTAAAACTATGAAGTTAAGTAAGAAGTTCAGAAGATATTATACTTTATCAGGTAATCAGAATGTTCAAAGTTGATAGAAATTAGGAAAAAAAATAAGAGAAAAAGATATAAAATGAATAACATGCTATGAGCAATAACAAAGGTGAATGATATAAAGGACAAATTAAAATTCTCATTTGTGACGTTTGAATAAATTGTTTCAGCCAGGTGTATTTTGTCACCTGTGATTTCCTAACATTTAAACTAAACGCGTTTCTATGTCCTGGTTCCGATTCCTGGTTCCAATTCCTGGTTCCAATCCTTCGCTGTATTTCTTCTACCAATGTGTGTCTGCTTCTTTGTCCAGAATACGTATCATTGTGTGAAGTCTAATTACAGGTGTTTCCTTTTTACCTGTAACTGAGAGCGGGGTACGTCAGCGGCGGGAAAATTAACGCTGATTTAACGTCAATATCCTTGTCGTGACCTTGGATGACAGAACCAGCGATATTTTTTCAGCTTAAAAATAGAAAAACAAACAAACACAAACAAACAAACAAAAAACGAAGAAAAAACAAACTGAAACAAGGTGTGGTCTGAAAAAAAAAACGAGGATTAACTCCAGAAATTCAAACTGTGTAAATCGGGGAGGCCGTATCACATGATTTTGTTGGAGAGGAGGCAGGGCGCGAATGGACAGGGAAACCCATGGAAATTTCTTACCATACTTGCAGAGTGAGGGAAGAACTGTCGGAATCGCCTCCTCGTTCGTCCCATGCAGCAGTAAGGGAGTAAATCTTATGTCTCTCTCCTTTACTTCCTTCTTAAGGTGCTGTCACACTAGCATTTTTTCCGTCAAATTTTTGACAATTTTATTTAACATAAATGCAAACATTCTCGAATATAGCTCTTGATTTGACTATGCTTGGCTAAAAAAAGTTGACGGAAAGGTTTTCAGACGGAATCGATCATTATCGTCTGACTTGAAAATCGACAATTCACTCAAAAATTGACAAAATTTCAGAAAATTGTAAAAAAATGGAAAAAGTGCTAATGTGACAACACCTTTCAGCTCTACATTATTACATCCTGTGTGATCTAGTGGCTAGGGTACACGACTTTCATCTGCGAGGTATAGCATGTTCTTCTGTGTATTGTATGGTAGATATTGGTTTGCATTTGTAAATCATAAATTCCGAAATGTCAAGAAGAGTTTAAGAGCCAAGTGATTTATATTTTCTCTTTCTTCAAGCCGTAGATATATTATTCGTAATTTTGTGAAATGCTAACTGTTGATATGGCGAAAGAAAGGTGTTCTAAAGAATTGTACTTAATCAAATTTCAATGATACTAAGATTCACAGGAAATGATGATAAGGAAAATACCAGGTTGATAAAAAGAAAAGAAAAGGGAAGACAACACGAAGCGAAATAAATAGAAAAAAATGAATGTCAACTAGAAAAAAAATTAGCTGCCACATTCTTAACTCTTTTTTCAGCAAGGTTTGCTGTAGCCTGCATTGATATTACACAACATATGACTGGTTGAGAAAGAAAAACTAGAAAGGTAGTTCCCGAGTTATCATTGATATTTAGTTTCAGTGATTTCTCCGTGGTCTCTCTCTCTCTCTCTCTCTCTCTCTCTCTCTCTCTCTCTCTCTCTCTCTCTCTCTCTCTCTCTCTCTCTCTCTGACTCTGCGATCAATTTCCTTTTCTTTCACTATTTTTTTTTTCTCTTTCGATTCTCTTTTGTCTTCTCTATTTTCTTATTTTCTTTTCTTGTCTTTTCTTCTATTCTCCTTCTCGTCTTTCCTTTCCTCTCTCTCTCTCTCTCTCTCTCTCTCTCTCTCTCTCTCTCTCTCTCTCTCTCTCTCTCTCTCTCTCTCTCACTGTTGACCAATTAATGTTACTTTATTTTTTCACAATCATTTAGTACATTTCAAATTAATTGGTCAACAGTGAGTGAGCGAGTGAGTGAGTGAGTGAGAGAGAGAGAGACAGAGAGAGAGAGAGAGAGAGAGAGAGAGAGAGAGAGAGAGAGAGAGAGAGAGAGAGAGAGAGAGAGAGAGAGAGAGAGAGAGAGAGCCTCAATAGCCTCAATGCCCTCAGTCGGTCATAATTCGTGAATCTAAAGTACTCCAAATACACAGTGTTATACCGTACACTTCTCTGATGACATAATTAATGTATAGAAAAACCTAACTGGATTTCGGACTACATTTATACACAAACACGAACGCATATGCATGTTTGTCTGACATAAATACGTGAAACATGTAGAAGCTTATTAAGATTTAATGATTCTAATTACTGTGGCACCAAATCTTTTTAGCGTATGATTAATTAGAGGCTAAATCTGATACCAAAGCTTGGCAACACAAGCTGCTTTTGTTTTCAATACAGTTAAAACATAAAAATAGATCTCGCGTCGGCTCGTGGCGAGACCCGCGTTCGATTCCTTGCACGCGAAACAATGGATTTTATGAATTGCGTTATTTCTTTGAATAATCTGGGCTTCTTTTGATTTCCTTCCTGCTTGCTCGTGAGGCTCAGCGTTATTTATACGACTGATTCCGATTTACTTTTCAAACGAAAGGAATCTGAAACAGGCGGTAAAGTGATCGATCTGCAAAGAAAGACATAGCGTGTACGTCTGTGAATGTGTTTGTATGTACATCCTCTATACTACGTTCATGTGAGCCTATAAATTTTAGATATGTATTTTGAAAATAAGGCTTTTGTGTTCAGCCTAGCCAAGGGGTGACATTTGTAAACCAATGAAACGCAAACACGAGGAATATATGCGAAAATCTTGTCTAATTCCTGCATCAAATTTATATCTCAGTTGCATCAAACACTATATGAAAGCTTAGTTAATAAAAAAGAAAGGAAAAAAAAGTTGATTGCCATTTTTTTTGCTATGGAGTGTAGGCGTTAAGAGGTAAATGTAATTGTTACTCAAACTTCAGGAAAATAAAAAAATAATTAATTAAATCAATTAATTAATTAAAATCAAGACTGTACTGAGATCCCTTTCTCCCCTAGAAAAAGAAGAAAAATCATTCCTTCAGACAATAATTTCCTAGCCATTTGGCGTCGGATTGGCTGAGCACCTCGGGCTCTACGAAGCTGGGGGAATATGGTAAATTCTCGCTGATTCTCTCGCCAGCAACCGGCTGTGATTGATTCATTGTGAATATAGAGCCAGTTGAGTAGTCTAGGGGAGGGGGGAGGGGGGGAGGGGGGGGGAGGGTCACCTGCCTCCGTTAAGATTTGTAAAATTGTTGATTTATTCATATATTGCTAAATATTCATCGGTAACTTTTATATATATCAGAACACAAACGTTGTTAACCCGTTTACGAAGTTGGTAGAAAGGGAACGACGAGAGGAACCCGACGGAAATAAAAGAAAGGATAAATGGTGATTTTACAGCAATAACTCTAGTTTTCTTTAGAATGTATAGTCGTCTGGCAGACTGTTTATAAGGGTAATAATGCTTTGCAAGTTCTCTTTGTGTTAATGGCGGGCTGCAGACTTCGAAGTTCCCAAGTGCTGATTTTTAAATTGTTTCTCCTATTTCTGGAAGCGGGAAAGAAATATATTCAGGAAAGAGAGCATTTGGAAGCGCAGTTCGCTGTCTCCTAATTGCTTTGAAGGATGTAGCACATCTAATTTGACGATAAAATGGGCAAAGGAAGGAATGAATCTTGTGTGGAGGTTATGACAGCACCACTCCCATCTACCAAATCATGGGATCTGATACCATTTCTGATCACAAGTTAAATGCTATACTACGGACAGCCTTACATTGTTAGTATATCCCATGTGGTCCAACGGATAGGATGCGCGGTTCTCACCCACGGGGTTTCGGGTTCGATTCCCAAGTCTGCTTATATTTTTTCTCTTCTTTTTACCAAACCTTACTCTTTAGAGATAAATTGCTTCAGCAGATCTAACTTTATTTTAAGAGCAGCATTTACAACATCCGTCTCTACAGTGCCACCGTAATTTCGGGAGAAGCACGGGGAGTCCTGATGACGTCACCAAAAGTCGTGCTATAGCTCCCCTGGTTAGATCACGTTCTACACAAAATTCTACAAAAATCTCTCGGTCGCTTTTTATTTTTTTATTTATTTTTTTCTCCACCTCCCTCCCTCACTCATTGAGTTGCTCTGTCCTTGCCTTCTGTGATCTCTCTCTTCCTGCCCATCTTTCGCTCTCATGTTAATTCTGTCATCCACTCTTACTTTCATCCACCCTCCCTATTTATTCATCCATTTACCCCTTTCTCTCTCTCTTGTTATTGCATTCTCAATCATTCTCAAGCATTTTCTGATGAACAAAACTCAAACGAAGGAAGAAATTTTCCGATAAGGATCAATGGTGGAGAGATTATGGCACCGCTTCCCCTTCCCATCTAACAAGTGGGATCTGATACCACTTCTGATCACTGGTTAAATAATATAATAAGCACAACCTTCAAATGTAAGTAAATCCAGTGTGGTCTAGTGGATAGGACACGTGGCTCTCAGCCGCGAATCTCGGGTTCAATTCCCGGCACGGGACATTTGGAAATCTGTTTTATAATCTATTTTATATCTTACCTTGGTTGGGTTTCTATTTCCAAGTTGTTTACTCACGTAGCTCACTATCATTCGAAAGATAGAACATAAATAACGAAAACAAAATGAAATCAGTGGTAAGATTAACAGTTTGGAAAAGTTTCTGGATGCAACTGCGAGTCTGTGCTTACTTGTGAAATTGTGTGGGTCTCGTATGGTTCTATTTAATACCTTTTAGATGAGAAAGTTTGACCTGCGTAAATGTGAAGATAATTGTGAAACCTTTTGATAAAAGGCGTGACATGGGATTACTATGACTATTATGTCCTGTGCTAAAATAAGGAAAGTCTGTCAGAAGTTGAGTATCATGCTAAACATCTTTCCAAAATCCTGACACAGACCTATTCATCCGAGTTGTCAAAGCATTAGTATGGATGCAACCTTAGAGCCGACAAAAAATCTTTCCATGCCTGCTGAAGAATTTTCCAGGAGTACAATAGGAAGGTACAGCATCGACCCCGCGGTACACGCCACGGAATCTACGTTGCTTGGTCGAGGAAAGCAGCTATTTTTATCTATTTTCATTTATTTATTTATTTATTTATTTATTTATTACTATTATTTTATCAAACTTTTGGTTAAAAGGTTGGCTGTTTAGTTGGTAGAATTTCAAAAATCTAAGCTAAATTTTGATGCTATTCAACTTAACTCTTTAGAGAAATTGCTTCAACAGATCCAAGTTTATCTTAAGAGCAGCATTTACGGCATCCGTCTCTACGGATTGCAAAACCAATCGATTTTTTTTCTATGATTGCATCAGTTACCCCTATTGCCTTAATAATAATGGTAACTGGTGCAATTATTTCTTATTATTCACTAAACCTATTCCTCATTTTCGTATTTCAATGGTTTACAAACGTCTTTCATCTAAGCTAAATGCCTTTACCTTTACCGCCTTTTTCAGATTGTTTTTGTCTGAAAAGTAATTCGGAATTAATTGTGCAAACAACGCTGAGCCAAACGAGCAAGCAAGATGGAAATCAAATGAAGCCTAGGCTATTCAAAGGAAATTATGCAATTTCTAAAACCAGTTGCTTCTCGTGCAAGGAATCGAACGCGGGTCTCGCCACCAGGCCACATGAGGATCTGTATTATTATTTGGTTTAAATAAGTATTATTATTTGGTTTAAATATGTTAACCACAAAAGCAGCTTGTGTTGTCCAACAGTGGTGTCAGATTTAGTCTCTGATTGATGCTAATCATACGCAAAAAGGTGGTGCCGCAGTAATTATAATAATTAAATCTTAATATCGATCTACATGTTTCCCGTACTTGTGTCAGACAAACATTCATATGCGTGCGTGTCTGTAAATGTAACCCTAAATCCAGCCAGGTTTTTCTGTACACTCCGTTAAGATTTGTCGGTGACTTTTATGAACGTTAGAACACAAACGATGCTAACCCATTAACGAAGTTGGAAGAAAGGGAACGACAAGAGGAACCAGACGGAAATAAAAAAGGGAGGAATGGCGATTTTACAATAGCAACTCTGTTTCCGCTGAATGTGTGTAGATTAAAGCATCAGTTTTATTGAAAATGAAGTCTGCCAAAAGTTATTTTTGTGTTAATGGCGGGATGCAGACCTCGAATTTCTCAACTGCAGACTTGTAAATTCTTTCTGGTATTTCTCGAGGAAAGAAATTGGCAACAGAAAGAGCCTTTGGAGGCGCAGTTCGCTGTTTCGAAATAGCTTTGGAGGATGTAGCACATCTAATTTGACGATCAAATGGGCAAAAGGAAAGAATTTTTCTGACAAGGATCAATGGTGGAGAGATTATGGCACTTCCCCCCTCCCCACCATCTAACAAATCATGTGATCTGATACCATTACTGATCACAAGTTTATGTTTTTATAAGCACAATCTTACTTCTTCAAGAAATCCAGTGTGGTCTAGTGGCTAGGATACGCGGCTCTCACCCGCGAGGCCCGGGTTCGATTCCTGGCGCGGGATATCAATAACTTTTTTATGTTATGTCTTCTATCTTACCTTGGTTGTGTTTCTATTTCCAAGTTGCTTACTTGTGCATCATTGTTATTCGAAGGATGAAACATGAAGAAAGAAAGAAAAAAAATGTATTAGATCAAAATTTGATTTGTGTAAATGTGAAGAAAATTGTGATACATTTTGAAAAATTCGTGATATGGACTTACTATGACTATTATATCGCGTGTACTATGACATATCGCATGTTAAAATAAGGAAAGTCTCAGAAGTTAAGTATCATGTTAAATATCTTTCTAAATTACTGAAAAAGACCTTTGTTTCCATGTTGTCAAAGCATTAGTATGGATGTGACACTAAAGCCGACACAAACCTTTTCCATGTCTACGGAAGAATTTGCCGAAAGTACAGTAGGAGGCACAGCATCGACCCCGCGGTACGCCCCACGGAAACAACGTTGCTTGGTCGAGCTAAGTAACTTTATTTTCTACTTCTTTTTACCAAACCTTACTCTAGAGAAATGACTTCTGCAGATCCAAGTTAATCTTAAGAGCAGCATTTACGAGATCCGTCTCTACAGTGCCACCGCTACAGAGCCAATCGGAATTTCGGGAGAAGCACGGGGAGTCTTGAAGCTGTCACTAAAGTTGCCACACACCACAATGTTCTATTCTTTCGAATAATTTTATGTCTCGCCCCCTCCCTCTCCTTTCAAAAAAATAGACAAGCAAAAAGAAAATACGACCTAGAATCCTTATGTTACTTTTGTCTATAAGCTTGGATATGCGGCGTCACCCCCCCCCCCCATGTCATAACTTAAACATATGTAATACCTCCTCTCTTCCTAAAATATTGAGAGGTTACCGTTTTCTAATCATCAAAATAGAACATCTTACCGATATCACTGTGATAATACCGTGCTATTTATTCTTTCTACGTCCTCCCTTCCGCACCAGCCACTAGATCGTTCAGCATTGAAGCCTCGTCTGCACAGAGAACCACGTCGTTTGCTGCAGTGCACTCTGCCTCACTTCCTTTTCCATCTTCCATGAGAACAAGAACAAGAACGCAATCGCTGGAACAGTCCATCATATTCCGCGAATGGCTAAATGTTTTTTGCTGCAGTCGGAACGTTTCACTGTCACCGTAGTGCGCTTGTCTCATACCAGATTAATGTAGACATTTGCAAGTCAATGAAATACAAAAACGAGGATTTATTATGTTTAGATCTCAGTTATATAAAACCGTAAAAAATATAAATGGATAATTAACTATATTAAATTAATGGGCAAATATTTTTGTAAGCTATGTAGTGTAGGCGTTAAGAAGTAAATTAATTGTTACTCAAACTTCACGAAAATAATATCAATAACAAAATCAAGACCAATTGGGGTGGAATAAAAAGAGTAATGAGGTCCCTATCCCCCGCCCTAGAAATATACAATATTTTCTTAGCTATTTGGCATCAGATTGGCTGAGAACCTCGGGCATTACGAAACAGAATATTGTAAATAGTAGTATGGGGGGGGGGGTGCCAGGGGCCAGACCTCGAATTTTTCAACTGGAGATTTCTAAATTGTTCGCTGTCTGAAAATAGCTTTGAAGGATGTAGCACATCTAATTTGACGCTAAAATGGGCAAACGAAGGAAGAAATTTTCCGATAAGGATCAATGGTGGAAAGATAACAAATCAGGGGATCTGATATCACTTCTGATCACAGGTTAAAAGATATAACAAGCACAACCTTCTAAAGTAAGTAAATCCAGTGTGGTCTAGTGGTTAGGATACGTGGCTCTCAGCCGCGAGTCCCGGGTTCGATTCCCGGCACGGGACATTCAAGGTACACTTTTATAATTTATTTTTTATCTTACCTTGGTTGGGTTTCTATTTCCAAGATGTTTACTCACGTAGCTCACTATCATTCGATAGAACATAAATAACGAAAACAAAATGAAATCAGTGGTAAGATTAGCATAGTTTGGAAAAGTTTCTGGATGCAACTGCGAGTCTGTGCTTACTTGTGAAATTGTGTGGGTCTCGTATTTTATTTTAAATAGTAAATAGAAGTAAATTTATTTATCCGAGTTGTCAAAGCATTAGTATGGATGCAACCTTAGAGCCGACAAAAAATCTTTCCATGCCTGCTGAAGAATTTTCCAGGAGTACAATAGGAAGGTACAGCATCGACCCCGCGGTACACGCCACGGAATCTACGTTGCTTGGTCGAGGAAAGTATCTTTATTTTTATCTATTTTTATTTATTTATCTATTTATCATTATCATTTTTTAATCAAACTTTTGTTTAAAAGGTTGGTTGTTTAGTTGGTAGAATAACTTCAAAAATCTAAGCTAAATTTTGATGCTGTTCAACTTTACTCTTTAGAGAAATTGCTTCAACAGATCCAAGTTTATCTTAAGAGCAGCATTTACGGCATCCGTCTCTACGGATTGCAAAACCAATCAATTTTTTTTCTATGATTGCATCAGTTACCCCTATTGCCTTAGTAATAATAGTAACTGGTGCAATTATTTCTTATTATTCACTAAACCTATTCCTCATTTTCGTATTTCAATGGTTTACAAACGTCTTTCATCTAAGCTAAATGCAGAAGTCTTCATTCTATAAAGCATATATTTACAGAGTCACATTAACGTAGTAAAGAACACACGAACACATTCACAGACAAACACTTTATCTTTCCATGCCGATCGATCACTTTACCGCCTTTTTCAGATTGTTTTCGTCTGAACAGTAATTCGGAATTAATTGTGCAAACAACGCTGAGCCAAACGAACAAGCAAGATGGAAATCAAATGAAGCCCAGGCTATTCAAAGCAAGGAAATGATGCAATTTCTAAAATCTGTTGCTTCTCGTGCAAGGAATCGAACGCGGGTCTCGCCACCAGGCCACATCCGGATCTGTATTATTATTTGGTTTAAATAAGTATTATTATTTGTTTTAAAGCAGCTTGTGTTGTCCAACAGTGGTGTCAGATTTAGTCTCTGATTGATGCTAATCATACGCAAAAAGGTGGTGCCGCAGTAATTATAATCATTAAATCTTAATATCGATCTACATGTTTCCCGTGTTTGTGTCAGACAAACATTCATATGCGTGCGTGTCTGTAAAGATTTGTAAACATTGATTTAATACTCTCTGTTTAGCACTTCGTCGGTGACTTATATGAACGTTAGAACACAAACGATGCTAACCCATTTACGAAGTTGGTAGAGAGGGAACGACGAGAGGAACCAGACGGAAATAAAGAAGGGAGGAATGGCGATTTTACAATAGCAACTCTGTTTCCGCTGAATGTGTCTCGAATTTCTCAACTGCAGACTTGTAAATTCTTTCTGGTATTTCTCGAGGAAAGAAATTGGCAACAGAAAGATCCTTTGGAGGCGCAGTTCGCTGTTTCGAAATAGCTTTGAAAGATGTAGCACATTTAATTTGACGATCAAATGGGCAAAAGGAAAGAATTTTTCTGACAAGGATCAATGGTGGAGAGATTATGGCACTCCCCCCCCCCCCACACACACCATCTAACAAATCATGTGATCCGATACCATTACTGATCATGTTTATGTTTTCATATGCACAATCTTCAATGTTTAAGAACTCCAGTATGGTCTAGTGGCTAGGATACGCGGGTCTCACCCGCGAGGCCCGGGTTCGATTCCCGGCGCGGGATACTACCCATTATCTTTTATGTTGTCTTATATCTTATCTTGGTTGTGTTTCTATTTCCAAGTTGCTTACTTATGCACCATTATTATTCGAAGGATGAAACATAAAGAACAAAAAAAAAAAAAAAAAAAAAAAAAAATCAGTGGTGAGATTAGCACAACTTGTATTAATTGCTTTTACTTGATATGTATTATATTACAGTTTGATTTGTGTAAATGTAAAGAAAATAGTGAAACATTTTGATAAATTCGTAATATGGACTTACTACGAATATTATATCGTGTGCTTGAATAAGGAAAGTCTCAGAAGTTAATTATCATGTTAAACATCTTTCTAAATTCCTGAGAAAGACCTTTGTTTCCATGTTGTCGAAGCATTAGCATGGATGTGACACGAGAGCCGACACAAACCTCTTCCATGTCTACGGAAGAATTTGCCGAAAGTACAGTAGGAGGTACAGCCTCGACCCCGCGGTACGCCCCACGGAAACAACGTTGCTTGGTCGAGCAAAGTAACTTTATTATTATTACTCTAGAGAAATTACTTCTGCAGATCCAAGTTAATCTTAAGAGCAGCATTTACGAGATCCGTCTCTACAGTGCCACCGCTACAGAGCCAATCGGAATTTCGGGAGAAGCACGGGGAGTCTTGAAGCTGTCACTAAAGGTGCCACACACCACAATGTTCTATTCTTTCGAATATTTTTTTTATGTCTCGCCCCCTCCCGCCTCTTTCATTCCCTCTCCTTTCAAAAGAATAGACAAGCAAAAAGAAAATATGACCTAAAATCCTGATGTTACTTTTGTCTAGAGGCTTGGATACGCGGCGTCACCCCCCCCCCCATGTTATAACTTAGAAATATGTAATACCTCCTCTTTTCCTAAAATATTGCAAGGTTACCGTTTTCTAATCATCAAAATAGAACATCTTACCGGTAACACTGTGATAATACCGTGTTATTTATTCTTTCTACGTCCTCCCTTCCGCACCAGCCACTAGATCGTTCGGCATTGAAGCCTCGTCTGCACAGAGAACCACATCGTTTGCTGCAGTGCACTCTGCCTCACTTCCTTTTCCATCCTCCATGAGAACAAGAACAAGAACGCAATCGCTGGAACAGTCCATCATATTCCGCGAATGGCTAAATGTTTTTTGCTGCAGTCGGAACGTTTCACTGTCCCCGAAGTGCGCTTGTCTCATACCAGATTAATGTAGACATTTGCAAGACAATGAAATACAAAAACAAGGATACATGAGAAAAATCTTGTTTAATTTCTGCATTATGTTTAGATCTCAGTTATTTCAAACACTGCAGACATGAAAAACAGTAAAAAATATAAATAGATAAATAACTATATTAATTTAATGGGCAATTATTTTTGTAAGCTATGGAGTGCAGGCGTTAAGAAGTAAAGTAATTGTTACCCAAACTTCAGGAAAATAATATTAATAACAAAATCAAGACCAATTGGGGTGGAATAAAAAGAGTAATGAGGTCCCAATCCCCCGCCTTAGAAAAAAAAATCTTTTATACAAAAAAATTCTTAGCTATTTGGCATCGGATTGGCTGAAAACCTCGAAAGGTGAAATATGGTAAATAGTAGTTGGGGGGGGGGGGGTGCCAAGGGCCAGACCTCGAATTTTTCAACTGGAGATTTCTAAATTGTTTCTGCTAATTCTCGAAGAGGGAAGGGAATATGCTAAGAGAAAGAGCATTATGAAACGCAGTTCGCTGTCTGGAAATAGCTTTGAAGGATGTAGCACATAATTTGACACTAAAATGGGGAAACGAAGGAAGAAATTTTCCGATAAGGATCAGTGGTGGAGAGATTATGGCACCTCTCCCCCTCCCCCCCATCTAACAAGTCGTGGGATCTGATATCACTTCTGATCACAGGTTAAATGATATGATAAGCACAACCTTCCATTGAAAGTAAATCCAGTGTGGTCTTGTGGTTAGGGCACGTGGCTCTCAGCCTTGAGTCCCGGGTTCAATTCCCGGCACGGGACAAAAATATAATATTTTTATAATCTATTTTATATCTTACTTTGGTTGGGTTTCTATTTCCAAGTTGTTTACTCATGCAGATCACTACCATTCGTAAGATAAAACATAAATAACGAAAACAAAAGACTGAAATCAGTGGTAAGATTAGCATAGTTTGGAAAAGTTTCTGGATGCAACTGCGAGTCATACTTGTGAAATTGTGTGGGTCTCATATGCATTTACTTTATATCTATTAGATGAGAAAGTTTGACCTGCGTAAATGTGAAGATAATTGTGAAACCTTTTGATAAAAGACGTGACATGGGATTACTATGACTATTATGTCCTGTGCAAAAAGAGGAAAGTCTGTCAGAAGTTGAGTATCATGTTAGACATCTTTCCAAAATCCTGACACAGACCTATTCATCCGAGTTGTCAAAGCATTAGTATGGATGCAACCTTAGAGCCGACAAAAAATCTTTCCATGCCTGCTGAAGAATTTTCCAGGAGTACAATAGGAAGGTACAGCATCGACCCCGCGGTACACGCCACGGAATCTACGTTGCTTGGTCGAGGAAAGTAACTTTATTTTTATTTATTATTATTTATTTATCTATTTATTATTATCATATTAAAATCAATCTTTTGGTTAAAAGGTTGGTTGTTTAGTTGGTAGAATAACTTAAAAGGACTATGCTAAAATTTGACGCTATTCAAATTTACTCTTTAGAGAAATTGCTACAACAGATCCAAGTTTATCTTAAGAGCAGCATTTACGGCATCCGTCTCTACGGATTGCAAAACCAATCGATTTTTTTACTATGATTACATCAGTTACCCCCATTGCCTTAGTAATAATGGTAACTGGTGCAATTATTTCTTATTATTCACTAAACCTATTCCACATTTTCGTATTTCAATGGTTTACAAACGTCTTTCATCTAAGCTAAATGCAGGTCTTCATTCTATAAAGCATATATTTACAGGGTCACATTAACGTAGTAAAGAAAACGCATACACATATTCAGACAAACACTTTATCTTTCCATGCCGATCGATCACTTTACCGCCTTTTTCAGATTGTTTTTGTCTGAACAGTAATTCGGAATTAATTGTGCAAACAACGCTGAGCCAAACGAGCAAGCAAGATGGAAATCAAATGAAGCCCAGGCTATTCAAAGCAAGGAAATTATGCAATTTATAAAATCTGTTGCTTCTCGTGCAAGGAATCGAACGCGGGTCTCGCCACCAGGCCACATGAGGATCTGTATTATTATTTGGTTTAAATAAGTATTATTATTTGGTTTAAATAAGTATTATTATTTGGTTTAAATAAGTATTATTATTTGGTTTAAATAAGTATTATTATTTGGTTCAAATAAGTATTATTATTTGGTTTAAATAAGTATTATTATTTGGTTTAAATAAGTATTATTATTTGGTTTAAATAAGTATTATTATTTGGTTTAAATAAGTATTATTATTTGGTTTAAATAAGTATTATTATTTGGTTTAAATAAGTATTATTATTTGGTTTAAATAAGTATTATTATTTGGTTTAAATAAGTATTATTATTTGGTTTAAATATGTTAACCACAAAAGCAGCTTGTGTTGTCCAGCAGTGGTGTCAGATTTAGTCTCTGATTGATGCTAATCATACGCAAAAAGGTGGTGCCGCAGTAATTATAATTAAATCTTAATATCGATCTACATGTTTCCCGTACTTGTGTCAGACAAACATTCATATGCGTGCGTGTCTGTAAATGTAACCCTAAATCCAGCCAGGTTTTTCTGTACACTCCGTTAAGATTTGTAAAGTTGATTTAATACTCTCTGTTTAGCACTTCGTCGGTGACTTTTATGAACGTTAGAACACAAACGATGCTAACCCATTAACGAAGTTGGAAGAAAGGGAACGACAAGAGGAACCACACCGAAATAAAGAAGGGAGGAATGGCGATTTTACAATAGCAACTCTGTTTCCGCTGAATGTGTGTAGATTAAAGCATCAGTTTTATTGAAAATGAAGTCTGCCAAAAGTTATTTTTGTGTTAATGGCGGGATGCAGACCTCGAACTTCTCAACTGCAGACTTGTAAATTCTTTCTCGTATTTCTCGCGGAAAGAAATTGGCAACAGAAAGAGCCTTTGGAGGCGCAGGTCGCTGTTTCGAAATAGCTTTGGAGGATGTAGCACATTTAATTTGACGATCAAATGGGCAAAAGGAAAGAATTTTTCTGACAAGGATCAATGGTGGAGAGATTATGGCACTCCCCCCCCCACACACACACCATCTAACAAATTATGTGATCCGATACCATTACTGATGATGTTTATGTTTTTATATACACAATCTTATTTATCTTAAGAAATCCAGTGTGGTCTAGTGGCTAGGATACGCGGCTCTCACCCGCGAGGCCCGGGTTCGATTCCCGGCACGGAAAATACCTCATTTTCTTTTATGTTATGTCTTATATCTTATCTTGGTTGTGTTTCTATTTGCAAGTTGCTTACTTATGCATCATTGTTATTCAAAGGATGAAACAAAGAACAAAACAAAACAAAAAACAAAAAATGAAATCAGTAGTGAGATTAGCACAGCTTGTATTGCATGCTTTTACTTAATATGTATTATATTACAGAGTTTGATTTGTGTAAATGTGAAGAAAATTGTGAAACGTTTTGATAAATTCGTAATATGGACTTACTACGACTATTATATCGTGTGCTAAAATTTAATTATGCTAAAGTTAATTATCATGTTAAACCTTTCTAAATTCCTGAGAAAGACCTTTGTTTCCATGTTGTCAAAGCATTAGCATGGATGTGACACTAGAGCCGACACAAACCTTTTCCATGTCTACGGAAGAATTTGCCGAAAGTACAGTAGGAGGCACAGCATCGACCCCGCGGTACGCCCCACGGAAACAACGCTGCTTGGTCGAGCTAAGTAACTTTATTATTTACTTCTTTTTACCAAACCTTACTCTAGAGAAATTACTTCTGCAGATCCAAGTTAATCTTAAGAGCAGCATTTACGAGATCCGTCTCTACAGTGCCACCGCTACAGAGCCAATCGGAATTTCGGGAGAAGCACGGGAAGTCTTGAGGCTGTCACTAAAGTTGCCACACACCACAATGTTCTATTTTTTCGAATATTTTTTTTATGTCTCGCCCCCTCCCGCCTCTTTCACTCTCTCTCCTTTCAAAAGAATAGACAAGCAAAAAGAAAATACGACCTAAAATCCTGATGTTACTTTTGTTTGGAGGCTTGGATACGCGGCGTCACCCCCCCCCCATTTCATAACTTAAAAATATGTAATACCTCCTCTCTTCCTAAAATATTGCGAGGTTACCGTTTTCTAATCATCAAAATAGAACATCTTACCGATATCACTGTGATAATACCGTGCTATTTATTCTTTCTACGTCCTCCCTCCCGCACCAGCCACTAGATCGCTCAGCATTGAAGCCTCGTCTGCACAGAGAACCACATCGATTGTTCCAGTGCACTCTACCTCACTTCCTTTTCCATCCTCCATGAGAACAAGAACAAGAACGCAATCGCTGGAACGGTCCATCATATTCCGCGAATGGCTAAATGTTTTTTGCTGCAGTCGGAACGTTTCACTGTCCCCGAAGTGCGCTTGTCTCATACCAGATTAATGTAGACATTTGCAAACCAATGAAATACAAAAACATAAAAAACGAGGATTTATTAAGTTTAGATCTCAGTTACATAAAACACTGTAGACATGAAAAACGGTAAAAAATATAAATGGATGATTAACTATATTAATTTAATGGGCAATTATTTTTGTAAGCTATGGAGTGCAGGCGTTAAGAAGTAAATTAATTGTTATCCAAACTTCACGAAAATAATATTAATAACAAAATCAAGACCAATTGGGGTGGAATAAAAAGAGTAATGAGGTCCCTATTCCCCGCCCTAGAAATATACAATAATTCCTTAGCTATTTGGCATCAGATTGGCTGAGAACCTCGGGCATTACGAAACAGAATATGGTAAATAGTAGTTTTTTTGTTTTTTTTTGGGGGGGGGGGGGTGCCAGAGGCCAGACCTCGAATTTCCTAACTGGAGATTTGTAAATTGTTTCTCCTAATTCTCGAAGAGGGAAGGAAATATGCTCAGAGAAAGAGCATTATGAAACGCAGTTCGCTGTCTGAAAATAGCTTTGAAGGATGTAGCACATCTAATTTGACGCTAAAATGGGCAAACGAAGGAAGAAATTTTCCGATAAGGATCAATGGTGGAGAGATTATGGCACCTCTCCCCCTCCCCCCCATCTAACAAGTCGTGGGATCTGATACCACTTCTGATCACAGGTTAAATGATATCAAAAGCACAACCTTCTCATGTAAGTAAATCCAGTGTGGTCTAATGGATAGGACACGTGGCTCTCAGCCACAAATCCCGGGTTCAATTCCCGGCACGGGACATTTGGAAATCTGTTTTATAATCTATTTTATATCTTACCTTGGTTGGGTTTCTATTTCCAAGTTGTTTACTCACGTAGCTCACTATCATTCGAAAGATAAAACATAAATAACGAAAACAAAAGACTGAAATCAGTGGTAAGATTAGCATAGTTTGGAAAAGTTTCTGGATGCAACTGCGAGTCTGTGCTTACTTGTGAAATTGTGTGGGTCTCGTATGCATTTACTTTATATCTATTAGATGAGAAAGTCTGACCTGCGTAAATGTGAAGATAATTGTGAAACCTTTTGATAAAAGGCGTGACATGGGATTACTATGACTATTATGTCCTGTGCTAAAATAAGGAAAGTCTGTCAGAAGTTGAGTATCATGTTAAACATCTTTCCAAAATCCTGACACAGACCTATTCATCCGCCTTGTCAAAGCATTAGCATGGATGTAACACCAGAGCAGACAAAAAACTTAGCATGTCTGCTGAATAGTGGTAAAGTTTATCGAAAGTACAACAGGAAGGTACAGCATCAGCTCCGCGGTACGCCCCACGGAAACAACGTTGCCAAGTAACTTTATTTTTGTTCTACTTTTTAGTATAATCTATTTACTTATCTACTTGCTTTATTAAACTTTTGGTAAAACGGTTGGTTGTTTGGTTGGCAGAATAACTAAAGTTATTCAAATTTTACCTGAGGTGTCTAAGCTAAATTTTGATTCTATTAAACTTTGCTCTTTAGAGAAATTGCTTATTTTTCCCCCCAAGGATTGCAATTATTTCTTATCATTCACTAAGCCTGTCAATTATTGTTTATTATTCACTAAGCTTCTATATCCTTAAGGTTATTTTGCCATGGTCGGAATTACCAACGTTTCTTCTAAATTATGATTTTTTTTCGTGTGCATTTAGTTTCTATTTCCCAAATGGATAAGCCTGTTTCGATAAATGCATACATATCACTTTAGATAGAGACATTAGTTTTAATATGTAACTAAAATATAGTAAATGTTTCATAAATATCTCTTTCGCATATATTCTTTGTTTCATTTCTTTCATCTAAGCTAAATGCATAAGTGTTCCTTCTTTGATGCATATATTATATTTACAGGGTCACATTAACGTAGTAAACAACACACATACACACATTCAGACAAACACTTTATCTTTCCATGCCGATCGATCACTTTACCGCCTTTTTCAGATTGTTTTTGTCTGAATAGTAATTCGGAATTAATTGTGCAAACAACGCTGAGCCAAACGAGCAAGCAAGATGGAAATCAAATGAAGCCCAGACTATTCAAAGCAAGGAAATTATGCAATTTCTAAAATCCGTTGCTTCTCGTGCAAGGAATCGAACGCGGGTCTCGCCACCTGGCCGCACGGGATCTGTATTATTATTAGGTTTAAATAAGTATTATTATTTGGTTTAAATAAGTATTATTATTTGGTTTAAAGCAGCTTGTGTTGTCCAACAGTGGTGTCAGATTTAGTCTCTGATTGATGCTAATCATACGCAAAAAGGTGGTGCCGCAGTAATTATAATCATTAAATCTTAATATCGATCTACACGTTTCCCATACTTGTGTCAGACAAACATTCATATGCGTGCGTGTCTGTAAATGTAACCCTAAATCCAGCCAGGTTTTCTGTACACTCCGTTAAGATTTGTAAAGTTGATTTAATACTCTGTTTAGCACTTCGTCGGTGACTTTTATGAACGTTAGAACACAAACGATGCTAACCCATTAACGAAGTTGGAAGAAAGGGAACGACGAGAGGAACCACACCGAAGTAAAGAAGGGAGGAAGGGCGATTTTAGAATAGCAACTCTGTTTCCGCTGAATGTGTGTAGATTAAAGCATCAGTTTTATTGAAAATGAAGTCTGCCAAAAGTTATTTTTGTGTTAATGGCGGGATGCAGACCTCGAACTTCTCAACTGCAGACTTGTAAATTCTTTCTCGTATTTCTCGCGGAAAGAAATTGGCAACAGAAAGAGCCTTTGGAGGCGCAGTTCGCTGTTTCGAAATAGCTTTGAAAGATGTAGCACATCTAATTTGACGATCAAATGGGCAAGAGGAAAGAATTTTTCTGACAAGGATCAACGGTGGAGAGATTATGGCACTCCCCCCCCCCACACACACCATCGAACAAATCATGTGATCCGATACCATTACTGATCATGTTTATGTTTTTACAAGCACAATCTTATTTCTTTAAGAAATCCAGTGTGGTCCAGTGGCTAGGATACGCGGGGCTCACCCGCGAGGCCCGGGTTCGACTCCCGGCACGGGAAATACCTCATTCTCTTTTATGTTATGTTTTATATCTTACCTTGGTTGTGTTTCTATTTCCAAGTTGCTTACTTATGCATCATTATTATTCGAAGGATGAAACAAAGAACAAAAAAAAAAAAAAAAAAAAGAAAAAAAGAAAAAAATTGGTCAGTGGTGAGATTAGCACAGCTTGCATTGCATGCTTTTACTTAATATGTATTATATTACAGAGTTTGATTTGTGTAAATGTGAATTTTGATAAATTCGTAATTTGGATTTACTACAACTATGATATCGTGTGCTAAAATTTAATTATGCTAAAAGTTAATTATCATGTTAAACATCTTTCTAAATTCCTGAGAAAGACCTTTGTTTCCATGTTGTCAAAGCATTAGCATGGATGTGACACTAGAGCCGACACAAACCTTTTCCATGTCTACGGAAGAATTTGCCGAAAGTACAGTAGGAGGCACAGCATCGACCCCGCGGTACGCCCCACGGAAACAACGTTGCTTGGTCGAGCTAAGTAACTTTATTTTCTACTTCTTTTTACCAAACCTTACTCTAGAGAAATTACTTCTGCAGATCCAAGTTAATCTTAAGAGCAGCATTTACGAGATCCGTCTCTACAGTGCCACCGCTACAGAGCCAATCGGAATTTCGGGAGAAGCACGGGGAGTCTTGAAGCTGTCACGAAAGTTGCCACACACCACAATGTTCTAGTCTTTCGAATAATTTTATGTCTCGCCCCCTCCCTCTCCTTTCAAAAGAATAGACAAGCAAAAAGAAAATAAAGAACCTAAACTCCTGATGTTACTTTTGTCTAGAGGCTTGGATACGCGGCGTCACCCCCCCCCCATGTCATAACTTAAACATATGTAATACCTCCTCTCCTCCTAAAATATTGCGAGGTTACCGTTTTCTAATCATCAAAATAGAACATCTTACCGGTAACACTGTGATAATACCGTGCTATTTATTCTTCCTACATCCTCCCTCCCGCACCAGCCACTAGATCGCTCAGCATTGAAGCCTCGTCTGAGCAGAGAACCACATCGTTTGCTGCAGTGCACTCTGCCTCACTTCCTTTTCCATCTTCCAGGAGAACGAGAACAAGAACGCAATCGCTGGAACAGTCCATCATATTCCGCGAATGGCTAAATGTTTTTTGCTGCAGTCGGAACGTTTCACTGTCCCCGAAGTGCGCTTGTCTCATACCAGATTAATGTAGACATTTGCAAACCAATGAAATACAAAAACATAAAAAACGAGGATTTATTATGTTTAGATCTCAGTTATATAAAACACTGTAGACATGAAAAACGGTAAAAAATATAAATGGATGATTAACTATATTAATTTAATGGGCAATTATTTTTGTAAGCTATGGAGTGCAGGCGTTAAGAAGTAAATTAATTGTTACCCAAACTTCACGAAAATAATATTAATAACAAAATCAAGACCAATTGGGGTGGAATAAAAAGAGTAATGAGGTCCCTATCCCCCGCCCTAGAAATATGCCATACTTTCTTAGCTATTTGGCATCGGATTGGCTGAGAACCTCGGGCATTACGAAACAGGAAATATGGTAAATAGTATTTTTTTTTGGGGGGGGGAGGAGGTGCCAGGGGCCAGACCTCGAATTTCCTAACTGGAGATTTGTAAATTGTTTCTCCTAATTCTCGAAGAGGGAAGGAAATATGCTGAGAGAAAGAGCATTATGAAACGCAGTTCGCTGTCTGAAAATAGCTTTGAAGGATGTAGCACATCTAATTTGACGCTAAAATGGGCAAACGAAGGAAGAAATTTTCCGATAAGGATCAATGGTGGAAAGATAACAAATCAGGGGATCTGATATCACTTCTGATCACAGGTTAAAAGATATGACAAGCACAACCTTCTCTCACAAGTAAATCCAGTGTGGTCTAGTGGATAGGATACGAGGCTGTCAGCCGCGAGTCTCGGGTTCGATTCCCGGCACGGGATATAATTCTATGTTTTTTATAATTTATTTTATATCTTACCTTGGTTGGGTGTCTATTTCCAAGATGTTTACTCACGTAGCTCACTATCATTCGATAGAACATAAATAACGAAAACAAAATGAAATCAGTGGTAAGATTAGCATAGTTTGGAAAAGTTTCTGGATGCAACTGCGAGTCTGTGCTTACTTGTGAAATTGTGTGGGTCTCGTATTTTATTTGAAATAGTAAATAGAAGTAAATTTATTTATCCGAGTTGTCAAAGCATTAGTATGGATGCAAAATTAGAGCCGACAAAAAATCTTTCCATGCCTGCTGAAGAATTTTCCAGGAGTACAATAGGAAGGTACAGCATCGACCCCGCGGTACACGCCACGGAATCTACGTTGCTTGGTCGAGGAAAGTAACTTTATTTTTATCTATTTTTATTTATTTATTTATTTATTATTATCATTTTTAAATAAAACTTTTGATTAAAAGGTTGGTTGTTTAGTTGGTAGAATAACTTAAAAAGACTAAGCTAAAATTTGACGCTATTCAAATTTACTCTTTAGAGAAATTGCTTCAACAGATCCAAGTTTATCTTAAGAGCAGCATTTACGGCATCCGTCTCTACGGATTGCAAAACCAATCGATTTTTTTCTAGGATTGCATCAGTTACCCCTATTGCCTTAGTAATAATGGTAACTGGTGCAATTATTTCTTATCATTCACTAAACCTATTCCTCGTTTTCATATTTCAATGGTTTACAAACGTCTTTCATCTAAGCTAAATGCAGAAGTCTTCATTCTATAAAGCATATATTTACAGAGTCACATTAACGTAGTAAAGAAAACACTTACACACATTCAGACAAACACTTTATCTTTCCATGCCGATCGATCACTTTACCGCCTTTTTCAGATTGTCTTTGTCTGAACAGTAATTCGGAATTAATTGTGCAAACAACGCTGAGCCAAACGAGCAAGCAAGATGGAAATCAAATGAAGCCCAGGCTATTCAAAGGAAATAATGCAATTTCTAAAATCCGTTGCTTCTCGTGCAAGGAATCGAACGCGGGTCTCGCCACCAGGCCGCACGGGATCTGTATCATTATTTGGTTTTAAAATGTTGACCACAAAAGCAGCTTGTGTTGTCCAGCAGTGGTGTCAGATTTAGCCTCTAATTAATGCTAATCATAATTGGAAAGCTGGTACCACTGTAATGATTTCACTTATTTGTGTCAAGACAACCATGCATAAGCGCGTGCGTGTGTATAAATATAGCCCGAAATCCAGCTAGGCTTTTCTATACAATAATTTTGTCATCAGAAAAGTGTACGGTATAATAATGTGTATTTGGAGCACTTTAGATACACGGAAGTATGAGACAACTGCTAAAAAGAAAGAAGAAAAAAAGAAAGAAAAAAAGAAAGAAAGGAAAAAAAAAGAAAAAAAGAAAAAAAAAAGAAAGAAAAAAAGTAAGAAAGAAGAAAAACCCTCTAAATTGAAAAAAACCCTCGTAGTGTGCAAGCATTTTGTAAGGAAGAGAGTCACAGAGCAGTAGGCCTACGTGAAACTAGTATGAGACGAGTGCACTACGAGAACAGTGAGAAAAACTTGTTCTTGTTCTTGTTCTCTTGGAGGATGGAAAAGGAAGCGAGGTAGAGCGCACTGTAGTAAACGATGTGGTTATCCAATTGGTTCTGTAGCGGTGGCACTGTAGAGACGGATGTCGTAAATGCTGCTCGTAAGATGAAGTTGGATCTGCAGAAGCAATTTCTCTAATGAGTAAGGTTTAATGGCATCAAAATATAGCTTTGACACAAATAACTTTTTGAGTTATTCAGCTAACCAACCAAACAACCAACAAACTAACCATCACTACCAAAAACATACCTTTATGGCGGAGGTAAAAAAGGAACAGAAGAAAATAGACCTCCTTCCCACAATAATTTCTTAGATTCATAGCAAAGGACCTCGGACATTACGAAACTGGTGGAATATGGTAAATGCTCGCTGATTCTCTCGCCATATCTATGTTTGATTTATTGTGAATATTGAGCCAGAGCAGTCTGGCGAATTGTTTATAACGGTAAAAATGTTTTGCAAGTTTTGTGTGGTAATGGAGGGCTGGAGACCTCGAATTTCCCAACTATAGACCTATTTTTTCGTATTTCTCCAAGAGAGAGAGAGAGAGAGAGAGAGAGAGAAATGAAACAGAAAGAGCATTTGGAAGCGAATAACTTTGAAGGATGTAACTCATCAAATTTGACGATGAAATGGGCAAAGGAAGGAATAAATTTTCAGATAAGGATCAATGGTGGAATTATAGCATCCCTCTCTCATCTAACAAGTGGGACCTCATATATAGATATAAACATTTCTATAAATAAATAAATTATATATTTATGTATGTCTATATTTACGAAAATAAGTATGTGTGTCTTTTTATGTCTCTCTCTCTCTCTTTATCTACATGTCTATTTTTCTATCAATACACACATACACATATATGTATGTGTGCGCGCGCGTGTGTGAAAGCTTCAAACACGTATCCTAAAATTCTGTAATGTTGTTACCATAATACTTGATAATGTAATAGTCATAGTAATCCTATTTCCCGCATCCTGTAAAATTTCCCTTCACAAAAGCGCAAAGCAAACCAACTCTCCCATGTAATACGCACGAAGCAAAAACATACGAGACCCACAGAACCACACGTTTAAACACAGACACTCGCAGTTGCATCCAGAACCTTTCTCGAGCTATGCTAATCCTACCACAGTGTTTTGTTTTCAAGTTATTTAGAATTTATGCGACGAATAATACTCATCTACACGAGTAAGCGACAGAAATGGAAATGAAAACAAGATAATAAAGGAAATATGATATAAAATCATGACGTATCCCGCGCCGGGAATCGAACCCGGGCCTCGCGAGGGAGAGCCGCGTATCCTAGCCACTAGACCATACGAGAATTATTTGATTAACTATATTGTGTTGATAATAAATTAAGCACAGCTTGTTCACTCAAGGAAATAATGCAATTTAAAAATATGTTGCTTCCTGTGCAAGGAATCGTCTCGCCATCAATAACATTTGTTGCTCAGCAGTGGTATCAGATTTAGCCAGATTTATCACAAAAAAAAAAAAAAAAAATCGTGCCACAGTAATAAGAACCATGAAATCTTAATAAACTTCTACATGTTTCACATAATTGTGTCCTATAAACATACATATCCATGCATGCGTGTGCATATATGAATGTAGCCTAAATCCAGCCTTTATTTTTCTATGCACTAAATACGTCACCAAAGAAGAGTACGGTGTAATACAGTGCATTTGGAGCACTATAGATCCACGGAAGTATGGCGGACTGTGGGCAACAAAATGCAAGGAAGACTGTGTCCCTCGGGGAGCGTTATGGTATTTCGTGAGGAAAAATGTCACAGAGGTAGGCCTACGTTAGACTGGTATGAGAGGAGTGCACTGCGGGGACACTGAAAAACACTTAACATTTCGCGGAATATGATGGATTGTTCCAGCGATTGCCACAGGCGCCGTTCTTGTTCTTGTTCTCATGGAAGATGGAAAAGGAAGTGAGGTAGAGTGCACTGCAGCAAACGATGTGGTTCTCTGCGCAGACGAGGCTTAAATGCTGAGCCATCTGGTGCGGGAGGGAGGACGCAGAAAGAATAAGTAACACAATATTATCACAGTGATATCGGTTACACGAGTTGCTGCTCAGAGGTAGTGTTCCATTTAGATGTTTAGAAAAAACGGTAATATCACAAGATTTTAGGAAGAGAGAAGGTATTACAGAATTCTATGCTATACCTATAGGGGAGAGGGGGGAGGCATATACTAGCCTCTTGACCAAAGTTACATCAGGATTTCAGGTCATATTTTCATTTTGCTGAAGTCTATTCTTTTAAAGTGAGAAAGAGAGGGCAGGCAAAGAAAGAAAAAAAAAAAAAAAGCGAATGAATAGGAGAGAGAACGTTGTGGTATTTTGCGTAAGATGGTCTAACCAAGGGAGGTGTGGCACCTTTGGTGACGTCATCAAGACTCCCCGTGCTTCTCCCGAAATTCCGATTGGCTCTGTAGCGGTGGCACTGTAGAGACGGATGTCGTAAATTGCTGAAGCAATTAAGCTAAAGAATAAGGTCTTGATAAAGAGATATAAAAATCAAAGTTACTTAGCTCGACCAAGCAGCGTTGTTTCCGTGGGGTGTACCGCGGGGCCGGTGCTGTACCTTCCTATTGTACTTACAATAAATTCTTCTGTTATTCAGCAGACATGGAATGATTTTTTGTTGGGTCTAGTCTCTGTCATGATTTTAGGAAGAAGTTTAACATGATTCTTAACTTCTGACAGACTTCTGGCACACGATGTAATCGTCAGTAATTCCATGTCACGCATTTTATCCAAATGTTTCACAGTTCCTTTACCTTTACGCAAATCAAACTCATCTAATACGTATAAAGTAAAAGCATACGAGACCCACACAACCTCACAGGTAAGCACAGATCCCTTTCCAAGTTATGCTAATCTTCCATTGATTTCACATTTATATTCTATCCTACGAAAGATAGTGATCTACATGAGTGAGCAACATGGAAATAAAAACCCGACCACGGTAAGAGAAGAAATATATTATCAACTTACAATGAGTAAAAGTCAAAACGATGGCGCTGTCCCGTGCCAGGAATCGAACCCGGGTCTCGCGGGTGAGAGCCGCGTATCCTAGCCACTGGACCACACTGGATTTACTATTTAGATTAGCAGTGGTATCATATCAGACCTGTTAGATGGGAGAGGAGTTGCCATAATCTCTCCCCCATTGAACCTTATTGGAAAAATTCTTACCTTTTGCCCATTTCATCGTCAAATTAGACGTGCTTCACCCTTCAAAACTATTTAGAGACAAGAAACTGCGCCCTCAAAGGATCTTTTTGATGCCATATTTCTTCAAAAAATTGGAGAAAGAATTTAGAAGTCTGCAGTTGACAAGTTCAAGGTCTGCATTCCGCCATTAACACAAAAGTAACCTATTAATACCCTTATACTCAGTTTGGCAGACGATTCATTTTAAAGAAAACTGATGCTATAATATAAACACATTCAGCGGAAATACCTTTATAGTGGAAAGAGAATTGTGAGATGAGAGCGAAAGCAAAAGAGAAAGAAAATGGAATCATAGGTTTACATTATTGAATATAATATATAATGTAAAGGAAATGTCATTAACTCAATTTCGGTTGAAGCTGTCTATAGAAAATACGCAGTTATATTCTAAACAGCGTAGAATTGCAAGAATGTAAAATAGATAATCAGCAAACACAAAACATGGTTTCTTTGACATTACTATCTCAGTAATACGTTGATGTTATGAATATAGAAACAAAAAACATTTTCATTCTGTGTGAGCCGTAGGGGTGGGGGGAAGAGATGACTAAACAGGAAGAATTTACCGAGAGAAAGAACAGAAGGAGATACAGCATCGGTCCCGCGGTACGCCACATGGAAACAACGTTGCTTGGTCGAGCTAAGTTACTTTAATATTTACTTAGAGAGATTGCTTCAGTAATTCTAACCATGGCGGAATAACGTTAAAAATATAAAAGCTTTATTTGATAAGCAATTCTTTTTGTGTGTGTTATAATATGCAAGCGTTCAGTTGTAAATGTAATTGTTACTCATACTTCAGGAAAATAATTATATTAGTAACAGAATCAAGACCAATGGGGGTAGAAGGAAGAGGGTAATGAGATCCTTTCCCCTAGAAAAAGAAGGAAAAAACATTCCTTCAGACAATAATTTCCTAGCTATTTGGCGTCGGATTGGCTGAGAACCTCGGGCTCTACGAAGCTGGGGGAATATGGTAAATTCTCGTTGATTCTCTCGCCAGCAACCGGCTGTGTTTGATTTATTGTGAATAAAGAGCCAGTTGGGTAGGCGGGGGGAGGGGGGGAGGGGGGAAGGTCACCTGCCTCCTCGATTAAGATTTGTAGATTTGTTGATTTAATACTCTCTATTTAGCAGTTCATCGGTGACTTTTATAGATATCAGAACAAACGATGCTAACCCATTTCCGAAGTTGGTAGAAAGGGAACGACGAGAGGAACCAGACGGAAATAAAGGAAGGAATGGCGATTTTAGAATAGCAACTGTTTCCGGTGAATGTGTGTAGATTATTCCATTTGATTTCTTTCGATTGAATAGTCATCTGGTAAACTGTTCATAAGGGTGATAATGCTTTGTAAGTTCTGTGTGTGTTAATGGCCGGCTGCTGACCTCGAATTTCGCAATTGCAGACCTAAATTGTTTCGCATATTTCTGGAAGAGAGAAAGAAATATGGCAACAGAAAGAGAATTTTGGAGCGTACTTTACTGTTTCCGAATGGAATTGAAGGATGTAGCACATATAACGAGGGAAATTTTTTTCTTTTAAGGATTAATGGTGGAGAGATTATGGCACCCTCCCCCCCCCTTCCATCTAAGTGGCATCTAATACCATTTCTGATCACAGGTTAAAAATCACTCTAAGCGCAACTTCATATCGGAAATAAATTCAGTGTGGTCTAGTGGCTAGGATACGCGGCTCTCACCCGCGAGACCCGGGTTCGATTCCCGGCACGGGAAATATTCCATCTCTTTATATTATATCTTTTATTTTTTAACTTACCTTGGTTAGGTCTTTCTTTCCAAGTTGCTTACTCATGGAAATCAGTTTTATTCGAAGGATGAAATATAAATGACTTTAAAGCAATACTCTGAAACCAGTGGTAAGATTAGCATAGTTTGGAAAAGTTTCTGGATGCAACTGCGAGTGTCTGTGCTTACTTGTGGGATTGTGTGGGTCTCGTATGCTTTTACTTTATAAGAATTAAATGAGAGTTTGATTTGCGCGAATGTGAAGCGCATTGTGAAGCATATTCATAAAATGCGTGACATGGAATCACTGACTATTTTGTCCCGTGTTGAAATAAGGAAAGTTTGTCAGGTTATGTATAATGATAAACATCTTACTAAAATACTTTCAGAGACCTATGTTTCCAAGTTGTCAAAGCATTAGTATGGATGTAACACAAGAGCCGACTGAATAACGGAAGAATTTGCTGTTCGGTCGACAGTAGGACGTTACAGCAGCGGCCCCACAAAATGCCCCATGGAAACAACGTTGCTTGGTCAAGCTAAGTAACTATTTTTTACTTTTTATCTTACAAATATCTTACTTTTCAGAGATATTGCTTCAGTAGATTCAAGTTAATCTTAAGAACAGCATTTACGACCAGTCTCTACAGTGCCACCGCTACAGAACCAATCGGAATTTCGGGAGAAGCACGGGGAGTCTTGATGACGTCACCGAAGGTGCCACACCTCCCTTGGTTAGACCGTCTTACTCAAAATTCCACAACGTTCTCTCATTTATTCATTCTCTCTTTTTTATTCTTTGCCTCCCCATCTCTCTCCATTCAAAAAATAGACCAGTAAAATGAAAATATGAGCTGAAATCCTGATGTTACTTTTGTCTAGAGGCTAGGATAGGCACCCCCCCCCACTCCCACACATGACGTAGCATAGAATAATGCAATACCTCCTCTTTCTGCCTAAAACCTTGTGATATTACCGCTTTCTAAACATCTAAATGGAACACTGCCTGGCCAATAACACATTTTACCGATATGAGTGCGATAATACCGTGTTGTTTATTCTTTTTACTTTCCCAAGATTAATAACAGACAAGAACATTAGGGGTAGATGAAAGAGAATGATGAGAACCCCTTCCCCACTAATAAAAAGAAAAGAAGAAAAAAATAACACTCCTTCAAAACATTAGTTTCTTAGCTAAATGGCATCGGATTGGCTGAGAACCTCGGGGATTGAGAAACAGGGAATGTTTAATTTTTTTCTCAGTGATTTGTTTTGGTTATTTATATTCTATCCTTCGCATAATATTGATATACATGAGTTAGTAACTTGGAAATAGAAGCCCAACCATGGTAAGATATAAGATATATAAAATATCTCCCCACTTTTCCATGCCGGGAATCGAACCCGGGACTCACGGCTGTGAGCCACGTATCCTAACCACTAGACCACAATGGATTTACTTGATGAGTGGCGTTGTGCTAAGAATAAAATTTAACCGGTGATCAGCAATGGTTTCATATCCCACTTGTTAGATGGGAGGGGGGGGAGGGTTCTTAATCTCTCCAACATTGATCCTTATCGGAAATTTCCTACCATTGTTTGCCGATTTAATCGTCAAATTAGATGTACTACATCCATCCTTCAACCCTATTTTGAAACAGGAAATATTAATCTTAACAAACTAGGCAAGTGGACTCTGACACCCGCCTTGCCCCCTGAACTACTCAACTGGCTCTTTATTCACAATAAATCAAACACAGCCGGTTGCTGGCGAGAGAATCAGCGAGAATTTACCATATTCCCCCAGCTTCGTAGAGCCCGAGGTTCTCAGCCAATCCGACGCCAAATAGCTAGGAAATTATTGTCTGAAGGAATGTTTTTTCCTTCTTTTTCTAGGGGAAAGGGATCTCATTGCCCTCTTCCTTCTTCCCCCATTGGTCTTGATTTTGTTACTTATCTTGCTATTTTCCTGAATAACAATTACATTTACTTCTGAACGCCTGCACTCTATAACATAAAAAAAAATCAAATATTCTTTTCTTATTATTCATTTAGCTTTTATATCCTTAACATTATTTCGCTATGGTCGGAATTACCAGTGTTTATCCTGTATTCTAACCTTTCCTTGTGGGTATTTAGTTTCTAATTATCATATGGATAAGCGGGTTTAGATAATTACAAACTTATTAATTTAGATAGAGACACAAGCTTCTAATGTGTAGCCTAAAATATATTTAATGGTTCATATATATCTTATATCTATTTTTCTTTACTTGCTTAGTGTTTAATGCAACTGAGATCTAAATATAATGCAGGGAAAATACATAAATTTTCGCATATATTCCTGTCTTTTTGTGTTTCAGTGGTTTACAAATGTCACCCCTCAGCTAAGCTTAACAAAAACTTTATTTTTTGAATACATATTTTATACCTATAGGCACATATGAACGTAGTAATGAGACATACACATTCACAGACATACACATTATATGTTTCCATGCAAATCGATCCCTTTACCATCTGTTTCAGATTCCTTTCGTTTAAAAAGTAATTCGGAAGTAAATATGCAAATAAGGCTGAGCCAAACGAGCAAGCAAGATAGAAATCAAATGAAGCCAAGGTCATTTTTCAAAGCAAGTAAATAATGCAGTTTATAAAATCCGTTGTTTCCCGTGCAAGGAATCGAACGCGGGTCTCGCCACTAGCCGATATAAGATTTTTTAAATGTTTTAATTGCGTTGAAAACAAAAACAATATGTGTAGTCCAAATGTGGGATCAGATTTAACCTCAATTAATCACACACGTGCGTATATGTATGTATGAATGTAACCTGAAAACAAGCAGTTTTTCCATACTCTAAATGTCATCAGAGTAGTGTACGGTGTAATACAGTGCATTTGGAGGACTTTAGAGTCACGAAGCATGACGGACTGGGGCACTGAGGCATTTGCATCGAAATACAAAGAAATTGTGTCCCTCGGGGCGAGTTAAAGTACTTCGTGGGGAAGGTCACAGGGAAGTAGGCCTACGTTAAACTGGTACGAGACAAGTGCATTACGGGGATAGTGAAACGTTCTTCCGAGTGCAACAAAAACACTTAACATTTCGCGGAATATGATGGATTGTTCCAGCGATTGCCACAGACGCCGTTCTTGTTCTTGTTCTCATGGAAGATGGAAAAGGAAGTGAGGTAGAGTGCACTGCAGCAGACGCTGTGGTTCTCTGTGCAGACGAGGCTTAAATGCTGAGCGATCCAGTGACTGGTGCGGGAGGGAGGACATAAAAAGAATAAATAACACAGTATTATCACAGTGATATCAGTAAGGTGTGTGATTGGCCAGGCAGTGTTCCATTTAGATTTTTGATAGCTATAGATAATCTTACAAGATTTTAGGAAGACAGGAAGTATGACATAATTCTAGCTTTCCTCGCCTCCTTAGAAAAGTAACAGGAATTCAGGTTATATTTTCATTTTGCTGGTCTATTCTTTTGATGGGAGGGGGAGGGGGGAGGGAGGCAAAAGAAGAAAATTAACGAACGAATAGGAGACAGAACGTTGTGGTATTTTGCGCCTTACGGATGTCGTAAATGCTGCTCTTAAGATTAACTTGTATCCACAGAAGTAATATATCTAAAGAGTAAGGTTTAATGGCATCAAAAATTAGCTTAGTCCTTTTTTTTATTTATTCTGCTAAACAATCAACCAACCAACAAACTAACCAACACTACCAAAAATGACCTCCTTGGTGAAGGTAAAATAGGAGCATAGAAAAAGATAATTCCTTTACTACTTTCTCAGATATATGCTAAATTCGCGCATTATGAAACTGGTGAGAATTGGTAAATTCTCGTTGATTCTGGCGCCAGCAACCGGCTGTGTTTGATTCATTGTGAATATAGAGCCAATGAGTAGTCAGGGGGGAGGGGGGGGGGTCACCTGCCTCCTCCGTTAAAATTTGTAAAATTATTTACGTAATACTCACTGTTTAGGAATTCATCGGTGACTTTTCTAAACGTTAGAACACAACGATGTTAACCCATTCATGAAGTTGGTAGAGAGGGAACGACGAGAGGAACCAGACGGAAATAAAGAAGGGAGGAATGGTGATATTACAATAGCAACGTGTGTAGATTATTACATTTGATTTCTTTAAAATGAATAGTCATCTGGCAAACTTGTAGTAAGGGTAATAATGTTTTGCATTTTTTTTTTTTTTTTCTTTGTTACTGGCCGGCTGCAGACCTGGAATTTCCCAACTACAGACCTAAATTCTTTCTCCTATTTCTGGAAGAGGGAAATAAATATGGCAACAGAAAGAGCATTTGGAAGCGGAGTTCGCTGTCTCAAAATAGCTTGGAAGGATGTAGCACGACTCATTTGACAGCCATGGAAAGGTTTTTGTCTGCTCTCGTGTTGCATCCATACTAATACTTTGGCAACTTGGAAACAGAGGTCTTTGTCAGGATTTTAGAAAGATGTTTATGCTAATCTTACCACTGATTTCACAGCGATTTGTTTTTTAAATTTATTCTTCAAGCAATACTGATGTACATGAGTAAGCAACTTGGAAATGGAAACCAAACCAAGGTAAGATATGAAAAATAATACAAAAGCACCTGGATTTTATCCCGTGCCGGGAATCGAACCCGGGACTCACGACTGAGAGCCGCGTATCCTAACCACTAGACCGCACTGGATTACTTAATGATTGAGGTTGTGCTGAAGATAAAAAATTAAACTGTGATCAGAAATGGTATCAGATACCATGACTTATTAGATGGGGGGCGCATAATCTCTCCACCATTGATCCTTATCGGAGAATTCCTTCCTTTGCCCATTTTATCATCAAATTAGAAATCTGGAGTTGTGAAATTCGAGGTCTGGCCCCTTGTTCCATTTAGATGTTAATAAAACGATCATACAAGATTTTAGGAAGAGAGAGGAGCTATCACATAAATCCGGAGGGGAGGGGGAGCCAGCCCCTAGACCGGGGCTCTTACCTTGGGGTCCATGGAAGGGTTTCAGGTCCGTAAGGATCAGATAGAAATTGATGTTAATATTAGTCGACTGAAATGAAAGAAGGAGGGTAAATGAATGAAATTAAATAAACAGAGTGGGTGGATAAAAGTAAGAGTGGATGGCAGAATGGATAAATGAGTCAATATAGGAATTGGTATATGAGAGAAAGATAGGCAGGAAGAGAGAGAGAAGGAAAGGACTCAATGAGTAAGAGAGAGAGAGAGGGGGGGAGGCAAAAAAAGCGTGAATGAGAGAGAGCGTTGTAGAATTTAGCGTGAAACGTGACCTAGCCAAGAGAGCTGTAGTGAATGGAAATAATGTTTGTCGGCTCTAGTGTTACAGCCATACTAATGCTTTGACAACGTAGAAACAGAGGTTTTTGTCAGGATATTAGAAAGATGTTTAAGATAATACCTAAATTCTGACAGACTTTCCTTGTTTTAACCCGCGACTTAATAGTTATAATAATCCCATGTCACGCATTTTCTCATGTTTCATAATTCTCTTCACATTTACTCGTCAAACTCTCTTATCTGATACGTAGAAAGTAAAAGCATACGAGACCCACACAGTCTCACAAGTAAGCACAGACTCGCAGTTGCATCCAGAAACTTTTCCGTTACGCTAATCTTACCACGGATTTCAGTGTTTTGTTTTGAATTCTTTATGTTTTATCCTTTGAATTAGAATGATCTACATGAATAAGAAACTTGGAAAGAGAAGTCCATTCAAGGTTAGGTATAAAATATAGTAAAATGCTTAACTGGTTTCCAGTGCCGGGAATCGAACCCGGGACCTTCGGCTGAAAGCCACGTATCCTAACCACTAGACCACACTGGATTCATGTCACAAAGGTTGTGCTTATGATAAGATTTAACCTGTGATCAGAAAAGGTATGAGATACTGCGACGTATTGCATGTTTGGTGGGGGGGGGGGATGTACAAAAATCTCTCCACCATTGATCCTTATAAGAGAATTTCTTCCTTCGTTTGCCCATTTTATCGTCAAATTAGATATGCTACATCCTTCAAAGGTATTTTGAGACGGCAAACTGCGCTTCCAAGTGCTCCTTCCGTTGGCATATATTTTCCCTTTTCAAGAAAAAAGAGAAAGAAATTACGTCTCTAGTTGGGACATTCCAGGTCTGCAGTCCGCCATTAACACAAAAAGCATCATTACCCTTTTAAACAATTTGACAGACGACTACTCAGTCTACTCTACAAACAATCAGCGGAAACAGAGTTGCTATTGTGAAATCGCCATTCCTCCCTTCTTTATTTCCGTCTGGTTCCTCTCGTCGTTCCCTCTCTACCAACTTCGTGAATGGGTTGACATCGATTGTGTTCTAACGGTCTTAAAAGTCATTGATGAATTGCCAAATAGACATTATTAAATCAATAATTCTACAATTCGTAACAGAGGAGGCATGTGTGCCCCCCCCCGACTACTCAACTGGCTCTATAAAAAAAAAGAAAAAAAAAAAATAATAATAAAAAAAAAAAAAAAATCAAACACAGCCGGTCGCTGGCGAGAGAATTAGCCAGATTTTCCCATATTCTCCCAGTTTCGTAATGCCCGAGGTTCTCAGCCACATATCTGAGAAATTATTGTGTGAAGGGATTTATTTGTTTCTATGTTCCTTTTAGTATTTGGTAGCGTTGGTTATTATTATTTTTTTGATTGGTTGGCTAACAGAACAGCTAAAAAAAATCTAAGCTAAATTTTGATGCCATTAAACCCTACTCTCTAGAGATATTGCTTCAGCAGATTCAAGTCACTCTTAAGAGCCGTATTTACGACATCCGTCTCTACAGTGCCACCGCTACAGAACCAATCGGAATTTCGGGAGAAGCACGGGGAGTCCTGATGACGTCATCAAAGGTTACCGATATCACTGTGATAATACCGTGTTATTTATTCTTTCTACATCCTCCCTCCCGCACCAGATGGCTCAGCATTGAAGCCTCGTCTGCACAGAGAACCACATCGTTTGCTGCTGTGCACTCTGCCTCACTTCCTTTTCCATCTTCCATGAGAACAAGAACAAGAACGGCGTCTATAGCTCTATCTGGAACAATTCATCATATACCGCGAAATGTTAAGTGTTTTTGTTGCAGTCAGAACAACGTTTCACTGTCCCCGAAGTGCGCTTGTCTCATACCAGATTAATGTTGACATTTGCAGATAAATGAAATACAAAAACAAGGAGACATGCGAAAATTCTTATATAATTCCTGCATTATGTTTAGATCTCAGTTATTTCAAACAATGTAATGAAGAACAGTAAAATATATATATATAAATGGATAATTAACTATATTAATCTAACAGGCAATCATTTTTGTAAGCTATGGAGTGCAGGCGTTAAGAAGTAAATTAATTGTTACCCAAACTTCACGAAAATAATATTAATAACAAAATCAAGACCAATTGGGGTGGAATAAAAAGAGTAATGAGGTCCCAATCCCCCGCCCTAGAAAAAAAAAATCTTTTATACCAAAAATTCTTAGCTATTTGGCATCGGATTGGCTGAAAACCTCGAAAGGTGAAATATGGTAAATAGTAGGTAGGGGGGGGGGGGGATGCCAGGGGCCAGACCTAGAATTTTTCAACTGGAGATTCTAAATTGTCCTAATTCTCGAAGAGGGAAAGAAATATGCTTAGAGAAAGAGCATTATGAAACGCAGTTCGCTGTCTGAAAATAGCTTTGAAGGATGTAGCACATCTAATTTGACGATAAAATTGGCAAACGAAGGAAGAAATTTTCCGATAAGGATCAATGGTGGAAAGATAACAAATCAGGGGATCTGATATCACTTCTGATCACAGGTTAAAAGATATAACAAGCACAACCTTCTCTCACAAGTAAATCCAGTGTGGTCTAGTGGTTAGGATACGTGACTGTCAGCCGCGAGTCCCGGGTTCGATTCCCGGCACGGGATATAATTCTATGTTTTTTATGATTTATTTTATATCTTACCTTGGTTGGGTGTCTATTTCCAAGATGTTTACTCACGTAGCTCACTATCATTCGATAGAACATAAATAACGAAAACAAAATGAAATCAGTGGTAAGATTAGCATAGTTTGGAAAAGTTTCAGGATGCAACTGCGAGTCAGTGCTTACTTGTGAAATTGTGTGGGTCTCGTATTTTATTTTATACCTATTAGATGAGAAAGTCTGACCTGCGTAAATGTGAAGTAAATTTATTTATCCGAGTTGTCAAAGCATTAGTATGGATGCAACCTTAGAGCCGACAAAAAATCTTTCCATGCCTGCTGAAGAATTTTCCAGGAGTACAATAGGAAGGTACAGTATCGACCCCGCGGTACACGCCACGGAATCTACGTTGCTTGGTCGAGGAAAGTAGCTTTTTTTTATCTATTTTTATTTATTTATCTATTTATTATTATCATTTTTTAATCAAACTTTTGGTTAAAAGGTTGGTTGTTTAGTTGGTAGAATAACTTAAAAAGACTAAGCTAAAATTTGACGCTATTCAAATTTACTCTTTAGAGAAATTGCTTCAACAGATCCAAGTTTATCTTAAGAGCAGCATTTACGGCATCCGTCTCTACGGATTGCAAAACCAATCGATTTTTTTTCTAGAATTGCCTTAGTAATAATGGTAACTGGTGCAATTATTTCTTATTATTCACTAAACCTATTCCTCATTTTCGTATTTCAATGGTTTACAAACGTCTTTCATCTAAGCTAAATGCAGAAGTCTTCCTTCTATAAAGCATATATTTACAGAGTCACATTAACGTAGTAAAGAAAACACATACACACATTCAGACAAACACTTTATCTTTCCAAGCCGATCGATCACTTTACCGCCTTTTTCAGATTGCTTTTGTCTGAACAGTAATTCGGAATTAATTGTGCAAACAACGCTGAGCCAAACGAGCAAGCAAGATGGAAATCAAATGAAGCCCAGGCTATTCAAAGCAAGGAAATTATGCAATTTCTAAAATCAGTTGCTTCTCGTGCAAGGAATCGAACGCGGGTCTCGCCACCAGGCCACATGAGGATCTGTATTATTATTTGGTTTAAATAAGTATTATTATTTGGTTTAGTGATAATACCGTGCTATTTATTCTTTCTACATCCTCCCTTCCGCACCAGCCACTAGATCGTTCAGCATTGAAGCCTCGTCTGCACAGAGAACCACGTCGTTTGCTGCAGTGCACAAGAACGCAATCGCTGGAACAGTCCATCATATTCCGCGAATGGCTAAATGTTTTTTGCTGCAGTCGGAACGTTTCACTGTCCCCGAAGTGCGCTTGTCTCATACCAGATTAATGTAGACATTTGCAAGTCAATGAAATACAAAAACGAGGATTTATTATGTTTAGATCTCAGTTATATAAAACCGTAAAAAATATAAATGGATAATTAACTATATTAAATTAATGGGCAAATATTTTTGTAAGCTATGGAGTGCAGGCGTTAAGAAGTAAATTAATTGTTACCCAAACTTCACGAAAATAATATCAATAACAAAATCAAGACCAATTGGGGTGGAATAAAAAGAGTAATGAGGTCCCTATCCCCCGCCCTAGAAATATGCAATAATTTCTTAGCTATTTGGCATCGGATTGGCTGAGAACCTCGGGCATTACGAAACAGGAAATATGGTAAATAGTAGTGGGGGGGGGGGGTGCCAGGGCCAGACCTCGAATTTTTGAACTGGAGATTTCTAAATTGTTTCTGCTAATTCTCGAAGAGGGAAAGAAATATGCTAAGAGAAAGAGCATTATGAAACGCAGTTCGCTGTCTGAAAATAGCTTTGAAGGATGTAGCACATCTAATTTGACGCTAAAATGGGCAAACGAAGGAAGAAATTTTCCGATAAGGATCAATGGTGGAAAGATAACAAATCAGGGGATCTAATACCACTTCGGATCACAGGTTAAATGATATAATAAGCACAACCTTCAAATGTAAGTAAATCCAGTGTGGTCTAGTGGTTAGGACACGTGGCTCTCAGCCGCGAGTCCCGGGTTCGATTCCCGGCACGGGACAGAATTGAATTTTTTGTTTTTTATCTTACTTTGGTTGGGTTTCTATTTCCAAGTTGTTTACTCACGCAGATCACTATCATTCATAAGATAAAACATAACGAAAACAAAATGAAATCAGTGAGATTAGCATACTTTGGAAAAGTTTCTGGATGCAACTGCGAGTCTTTCTTGTGAAATTGTGTGGGTCTCGTATGCATTTACTTTATACCTATTTGATGAGAAAGTCTGACCTGCGTAAATATGAAGATAATTGGGAAACCTTTTGATAAAAGGCGTGACATGGGATTACTATGTCCTGTTCAAAAATAAGGAAAGTCTGTCAGAAGTTGAGCATCATGTTAAACATCTTTCCAAAATCCTGACACAGACCTATTTATCCGAGTTGTCAAAGCATTAGTATGGATGCAACCTTAGAGCCGACAAAAAATCTTTCCATGCCTGCTGAAGAATTTTCCAGGAGTACAATAGGAAGGTACAGCATCGACCCCGCGGTACACGCCACGGAATCTACGTTGCTTGGTCGTGGAAAGTAGCTATTTTTATCTATTTCTATTTATTTATTTATTTATTTATTTATTATTATTTTTTTTATCAAACTTTTGGTTAAAAGGTTGATTGTTTAGTTGGTAGAAAAACTTAAAAAATCTAAGCTAAATTTTGATGCTATTGAACTTTACTCTTTAAAGAAATTGCTTCAACAGATCCAAGTTTATCTTAAGAGCAGCATTTACGGCATCCGTCTCTACAGATTGCAAAACCAATCGATTTTTTTTTCTAGGATTGCATCAGTTACCCCCATTGCCTTAGTAATAATGGTAACGTGCAATTATTTCTTATTATTCACTAAACCTTTTCCTCGTTTTCATATTTCAATGGTTTGCAAACGTCTTCCATCTAAGCTAAATGCAGGTCTTCCTTCTATAAAGCATATATTTACAGAGTCACATTAACGTAGTAAAGAACACACATACAAACATTCAGACAAACACTTTATCTTTCCATGCCGATCGATCACTTTACCGCCTTTTTTAGATTGCTTTCGTCTGAACAGTAATTCGGAATTAATTGTGTAAACAACGCTGAGCCAAACGAGCAAGCAAGATGGAAATCAAATGAAGCCCAGGCTATTCAAAGCAAGGAAATGATGCAATTTCTAAAATCAGTTGCTTCTCGTGCAAGGAATCGAACGCGGGTCTCACCACCAGGCCACATGAGGATCTGTATCATTATTTGGTTTAAAGATGTTGGACACAAAAGCAGCTTGTGTTGTCCAACAGTGGTGTCAGATTTAGTCTCTGATTGATGCTAATCATATGCAAAAAGGTGGTGCCGCAGTAATTATAATTAAATCTTAATATGCTTGTACATGTTTCCCGTACTTGTGTCAGACAAACATTCATATGCGTGCGTGTCTGTAAATGTAACCCAGCCAGGTTTTTCTGTACACTCCGTTAAGATTTGTAAAGTTGATTTAATACTCTCTGTTTAGCACTTCGTCGGTGACTTTTATGAACGTTAGAACACAAACGATGCTAACCCATTAACGAAGTTGGAAGAAAGGGAACGACAAGAGGAACCAGACGGAAATAAAGAAGGGAGGAATGGCGATTTTACAATAGCAACTCTGTTTCCGCTGAATGTGTGTAGATTAAAGCATCAGTTTTATTGAAAATGAAGTCTGCCAAAAGTTATTTTTGTGTTAATGGCGGGATGCAGACCTCGAACTTCTCAACTGCAGACTTGTAAATTCTTTCTGGTATTTCTCGAGGAAAGAAATTGGCAACAGAAAGAGCCTTTGAAGGCGCAGTTCGCTGTTTCGAAATAGCTTTGGAGGATGTAGCACATCTAATTTGACGATCAAATGGGCAAAAGGAAAGAATTTTTCTGACAAGGATCAATGGTGGAGAGATTATGGCACTCCCCCCCCCCCCACACACACACACGATCTAACAAATCATGTGATCCGATACCATTACTGATCATGTTTATGTTTTTATATGCACAATCTTCAAAATTTAAGAACTCCAGTGTGGTCTAGTGGCTAGGATACGCGGGTCTCACCCGCGAGGCCCGGGTTCGATTCCCGGCACGGGATATTACCCATTATCTTTTATGTTGTCTTATATCTTATCTTAGTTGTGTTTCATTTCCAAGTTGCTTATTTATGCACCATTATTATGCGAAGGATGAAACATAAAGAACAAAAAAAAAAAAAAAAAAAAAAAAATCAGTGGTGAGATTAGCACAGCTTGCATGCTTTTACTTGATATGTATTATATTACAGTTTTATTTGTGTAAATGTAAAGAAAACTGTGATACATTTTGATAAATTCGTGATATGGACTTCTTATGACTATTATATCGTGTGCTAAAATAAGGAAAGTCTGAGAAGTTAATTATCATAAACATTTTTCTAAATTCCTGAGAAAGACCTGTGTTTCCATGTTGTCAAAGCATTAGTATGGATGTGACACTAGAGCCGACACAATTTTTTTCCAGAAGAATTTGCCTCTTTCACTCCTTCTCCTTTCAAAAAAATAGACAAGCAAAAAGAAAATACGACCTAGAATCCTTATGTTACTTTTGTCTATAAGCTTGGATATGCGGCGTCACCCCCCCCCCCCCCCATGTTATAACAGAAATATGTAATACCTCCTCTTTTCCTAAAATATTGCGAGGTTACCATTTTCTAATCATCAAAATAGAACATCTTACCGATAACACTGTGATAATACCGTGCTATTTACTTTCTACGTCCTCCCTCCCGCACCAGCCACTAGATCGTTCAGCATTGAAGCCTCGTCTGCACAGAGAACCACATCGTTTGTTGCAGTGCACTCTACCACACTTCCTTTTCCATCTTCCATGAGAACAAGAACAAGAACGCAATCGCTGGAACAGTCCATCATATTCCGCGAATGGCTAAATGTTTTTTGCTGCAGTCGGAACGTTTCACTGTCCCCGAAGTGCGCTTGTCTCATACCAGATTAATGTAGACATTTGCAAGTCAAAGAAATACAAAAACAAGGATACATGAGAAAATTCTTGTATAATTCCTGCATTATGTTTAGATCTCAGTTATTTCAAACACTGTAGACATGAAAAACAGTAAAAAATATAAATAGATAAATAACTATATTAATTTAATGGGCAATTATTTTTGTCAGCTATGGAGTGCAGGCGTTAAGAAGTAAATTAATTGTTACTCAAACTTCAGGAAAATAATGATTGATAACAAAATCAATACCAATTGGGGTAGAATAAAGAGGGTAATGAGGTCCCTACCCCCTAAAAAAAATCCTTTATACAATAATTCCTTAGCTATTTGGCATCGGATTGGCTGAGAACCTCGGGCATTACGAAACAGAATATGGTAAATAGTAGTTTGGGGGGGGGGGGTGCCAGGGGCCAGACCTCGAATTTCCTAACTGGAGATTTCTAAATTGTTTCTGCTAATTCTCGAAGAGGGAAAGAAATATGCTAAGAGAAAGAGCATTATGAAACGCAGTTCGCTGTCTGAAAATAGCTTTGAAGGATGTAGCACATCTAGTTTGACGCTAAAATGGGCAAACGAAGGAAGAAATTTTCTAATAAGGATCAATGGTGGAGAAATTATGGCACCTCTCCCCCTCCCCCCCTCCCCCCCATCTAACAAGTCGTGGGATCTGATATCACTTCTGATCACAGGTTAAATGATATCATAAGCACAACCTTCCGTTGAAAGTAAATCCAGTGTGGTCTAGTGGTTAGGACACGTGGCTCTCAGCCACGAGTCCCGGGTTCAATTCCCGGCACGGGACATCTAGGGTAGATTTTATTTTATAACTTACCTTGGTTGGGTTTCTCTTTCCAAGTTTCTTACTCATGGAAATCAGTTTTATTCGAAGGATGAAATATAAATGACTTTAAAGCAATATTCTGAAACCAGTGGAAAGATTAGCATAGTTTGGTAAAGTTTCTGGATGCAACTGCGAGTGTCTGTGCTTACTTGTGGGATTGTGTGGGTCTCGTATGCTTTTACTTTATAAGAATTAAATGAGAGTTTGATTTGCGCGAATGTGAAGCGCATTGTGAAGCATATTCATAAAATGCGTGACACGGAATCACTGATTTTGTCCCGTGTTGAAATAAGGAAAGTCTGTCAGAAGTTATGAATAATGATAAACTTCTTACTAAAATCCTGTCAGACCTCTGTTTTCAAGTTGTCAAAGCATTAGTATGGATGTAACACAAGAGCCGACTGAATAACGGAAGAATTTGCTGAAAGTACAGTAGGACGTTACAGCAGCGGCCCCACAGTATGCCCCATGGAAACAACGTTGCTTGGTCAAGCTAAGTAACTTTATTTTTTACTTTTTATCTTACAAATATCTTACTTTTCAGAGATATTGCTTTAGCAGATTCAAGTCAATCTTAAGAACAGCATTTACGACCAGTCTCTACAGTGCCACCGCTACAGAACCAATCGGAATTTCGGGAGAAGCACGGGGTCTTGATGACGTCACCAAAGGTACCACACCTCCCTTGGTTAGACCGTCTTACTCAAAATTCCACAACGTTCTCTCATTTATTCATTCGCTCTTTTTTATTCGTTGCCTCCCCCTCTCTCTCCATTCAAAAAGCAGACTTTAGCAAAATGAAAATATGACCTGAAATCCTGATGTTACTTTTGTCTACAGGCTAGGATAGGCACCCCCCTCCCACTCTCACAAATGACATAGCATAGAATTATGCAATACCTCCTCTTTCTGCCTAAAACCTTGTGATATTACCGCTTTCTAAACATCTGAATGGAACACTGCCTGTCCAATAACACCTTACCAATATCACTGTGATAATACCGTGTTGTTTAGTCTTTTTTTTTTTTTTTTTTTACTTTACTAAGATCAATAACAGAGAAGGAAATTAGGGGTAGCTGAAAGAGAATGATGAGAACCCCTTCCCCACTAATAAAAAGAAAAGAAGAAAAAAATAACACTCCTTCAAAACATTAGTTTCTTAGCTATTTGGCATCGGATTGGCTGAGAACCTCGGGGATTGAGAAACAGGGAATGTCTAATTTTTTCTCATTGATAAATTTTGGTTATATTCTATCCTTTGCATAATACTGATATATATGAGTAAGCAACTTGGAAATAGAAGCCCAACCATGGTAAGATATAAAATATATAAAAGCTGTAAACATTTCCATGCCGGGAATCGAACCCGGGACTCACGGCTGAGAACCACGTATCCTAACCACTAGACCACAGTGGATTTACTTGATGTACAGCGTTGTGCTAAGAATGTTTAACCGGTGATCAGAAATGGTTTCAGATCCCATTTGTTACATGAGAGGGGGGGGGAGGGTTCTTAATCTCTCCATCATTGATCCTTTTCGGAAATTTCCTACCATTGTTTGCCGATTTAATCGTCAAATTAGATGTACTACATCCATCCTTCAACCCTATTTTGAAACAGGAAATATTAATCTTAACAAACTAGGCAAGTGGACTCTGACACCCGCCTTGCCCCCTGAACTACTCAACTGGCTCTTTATTCACAATAAATCAAACACGGCCGGTTGCTGGCGAGAGAATCAGCGAGAATTTACCACATTCCCCCAGCTTCGTAGAGCCCGAGGTTCTCAGCCAATCCGACGCCAAATAGCTAGGAAATTATTTTCTGAAGGATTGTTTTTTCCTTCTTTTTCTAGGGGAAAGGGATCTCATTACCCTCTTCCGTCTACCCCCATTGGTCTTGATTTTGTTACTTATCTTGCTATTTTCCTGAATAACAATTCCATTTACTTCTGAACGCCTGCACTCTATAACATTAAAAAAAAAAAAAAAAAAAAAAAAAAAATGCACATGAAATATTCTTATTATTCATTAAGCTTTTATATCCTTAACATTACTTCGCTATGGTCGGAATTACCAGTGTTTATCCTGTATTCTAACCTTTTCTTGTGGGTATTTAGTTTCTAATTATCATATGGATATTTGATATTTAGGGTTTAGATACTTACAAACTTATCAATTTAGATAGAGACACAAGCTTCTAATATGTAGCCTTAATTATACTTAATGGTTCATATACATCTTCTATCTGATTTTTTTTTTTATTTGTTTAGTGTTTAATGCAACTGAGATCTAAATATAATGCAGGGATAATATATGAATTTTCACATATACCCCTCAGCTAAGCTTAACACAAAAGCCTTATTTTTTTAATACATATTTTATACCTATAGGCACACATGAACGTAGTAATGAGACATACATACACATTCACAGACATACACACTATATGTTTCCATGCAAATCGATCACTTTACCAGCTGTTTCAGATTCCTTTCGTTTAAAAAGTAATTCGGAAGTAAATATGCAAATGAGGCTGAGCCAAACGAGCAAGCAAGATGGAAATCAAATGAAGCCAAGGTTATTTTTCAAAGGAAGGAAATAATGCAGTTTATAAAATCCGTTGTTTCGCGTGCAAGGAATCGAACGCGGGTCTCGCCACTAGCCGACATAAGATTTTTTGTGTTTTAATTATGTTGAAAATAAAAGCAGCATGTGTTGCCCAGCTGTGGGATCAGATTTAGCCTCTATTAGTCACACGCAAAAAAGATTTGGTGCCACAGTAATTAGAATAATGAAATCTTAATAAGATTCCACATGTCTCACGTATTTGCGTCAGGCAAACATACATCTGCGTGAGCACGTGTGTATGTAGAAAACAAGCCGTTTTCCTTACTCTAAATGTCATCAGAGTAGTGTACGGTGTAATACAGTGCATTTGGAGGTTTTTAGACTCACGAAGCATGACGGACTGCGGGCACTGAGGAAATTGCATCAAAATACAAAGAAATTGTGTCCCTCGGGGCGAGTTAAAGTATTTCGTGGGGAAGGTCACAGGGAAGTAGGCCTACGTTAAACTGGTACGAAACAAGTGCAATACGGGGATGGTGAAACGTTCTTTCGAGTGCAACAAAAAACAATTAACATTTCGCGGAATATGATGGATTGTTCCAGCGATTGCCACAGACGCCGTTCTTGTTCTTGTTCTCATGGAAGAAGGAAAAGGAAGTGAGGAAGAGTGCACTGCAGCAAACGATGTGGTTCTCTGTGCAGACGAGGCTTAAATGCTGAGCGATCTAGTGGCTGGTGCGGGAGGTAGGACATAAAAGGAATAAATAACACGGTATTATCACAGTGATATCAGTAAGGTGTGTGATTGGCCAGGCACCAGGTTCCATTTAGATTTTTGATAGCTATAGGTAATCTTACAAGATTTTAGGAAGACAGGAAGTATTACATAATTCTAGCTTTCTTAGCCTCCAGAGAAAAGTAACAGGAATTCAGGTTATATTTTCATTTTGCTGAAGTCTATTCTTTTGAAGGGAGGGGAGGGGGGCAAAAGAAGAAAAATAACAAACGAATAGGAGACAGAACGTTGTGGTATTTTGCGTCTTACGGATGTCGTAAATGCTGCTCTTAAGATGAACTTTTATCCGCAAAAGTAATATCTCTAAAGAGTAAGGTTTAATGGCATCAAAAATTAGCTTAGTCCTTTTTGAGTTATTCTGCCAAACAATCAACCGACAAACAAACTAACCAACACTACCAAAATTGACCTTCTTGGTGAAGGTAAAATAGGAGCATAGAAAAGAAAAGAATTCCTTCACTACTTTCTCAGATATATGCTAAATTCGTGCATAACGAAACTGGTGAAATTTGGTAAATTCTCGTTGATTCTGTCGCCAGCAACCGGCTGTGTTTGATTTATTGTGAATATAGAGCCAATGAGTAGTCAGGGGGGAGGGGGGGGGTCACCTGCCTCTTCCGTTAAATTTTTAAAAATTATTTACGTAATACTAATTCTGTATTTTGGAATTCATCGGTGACATTTATAAGCGTTAGAACACAAACGATGCGAACCCATTTATGAAGTTGGTAGAGAGGGAACGACGAGAGGAACCAGACGGTAATAAAGGGAGGAATGGCGATTTTACAATAACAAAATGAATAGTCGTCTGGCAAACTTATAGTAAGGGTAATAATGCTTTGCAATTTTTATTTTTATTTATTTATTTCATTTTTTTTTTGTTAATGGCCGGCTGCAGACCTCGAATTTCCCAACTACAAAATTCTTTCTCCTATTTCTGGAAGAGGGAAATAAATATGGCGACAGAAAGAGCATTTGGAAGCGGAGTTCGCTGTCTCAAAATAGCTTGGAAGGATGTAGCACGACTCATTTGACAGCCATGGAAAGACTTTTGTCTGCTCTCGTGTTACATCCATACTAATACTTTGGCAACTTGGAAACAGAGGTCTTTGTCAGGATTTTAGAAAGATGTTTATGCTAATCTTACCACTGATTTCACAGTGATTTTTTTTTTTTTAATTTATTCTTCAAGCAATACTGATGTACATGAGTAAGCAACTTGGAAATGGAAACCAAACCAAGGTAAGATATGAAAAGCACCTGGATTTTATCCCGTGCCGGGAATCGAACCCGGGACTCACGACTGAAATCCGCGTATCCTAACCACTAGACTGCACTGGATTATTTAAAAGTTGACGTTGTGCTGAAGATAAAATATTAACCTGTGATCAGAAATGGTATCAGATACCATGACTTATTAGATGGGGGGGGGGGGGGCGCATAATCTCTCCACCATTGATCCTTGTCAGAGAATTTCTTCCTTTGCCCATTTTATCATCAAATTAGAAATCTGGAGTTGTGAAATTCGAGGTCTGGCCCCTTGCACCCCCCCCCCCCAACTACTATTGACGATATTTCCCCGTTTCGTAATGCCCGAGGTTCTCACTCAATCCGACGCCAAATAGCTAAGGAATTATTGTATAAAGGATTTTTTTTTTCTGGGGGGGGGGGGCGGGAGGAACCTCATTACCCTCTTTACTCTACCCCAATTGGTCTTGATTTCGTTAATAATATTATTTGCCTGAATTTTGAGTAACAATTCATTTACTTCTTAACACCTGCATTCCATAGCTTACAAAAATACTTGTGTATTAAATTAATATAGTTAACTATGCATGTATATATATATATTTTTTACTGTTTTTTATGTCTATAGTGTTTGATATAACTGAGACCTAAATATTATGCAGAAATTATACAGGAATTTTCGCATATATCTTCGTTTTTGTATTTCATTGACTTGCAAATGTCTACATTAATCTGGTATGAGACAAGCGCACTTCGGGGACAGTGAAACGTTGTTCTGACTGCAACAAAAAACACTTAACATTTCGCGGAATATGATGGATTGTTCCAGCGATTGCGTTCTTGTTCTTGTTCTCATGGAAGATGGAAATAGAAGTGAGGTAGAGTGCACTGCAGCAAACGACGTGGTTCTCTGCGCAGACGAGGCTTAAATGCTGAGCGATCTGGTGCGGGAGGGAGGACGTAGAAAGAATAAATAACACGGTATTATCACAGTGATATCGGTTACGTAAGTTGTTGCTCAGAGGAAGTGTTCCATTTAGATGTTAATAAAACGATCATCTCACAAGATTTTAGGAAGAGAGAGGAGCTATCAAATAAATCCTGAGGGGGGGGGGGGAGCCAGCCTCTAGACCGGGGCTCTTACCTTGGGGTCCATGGAAGGGTTTCAGGTCCGTAAGGATCAGATAGAAATTGATATTAATATTAGTCGACTGAAATTAAAGAAGGAGGGTAAATGAATGAAATTAAATAGAGTGGGTGGATAAAAGTAAGAGTGGATGGCAGAATGGATAAATTAGCCAATATAGGAATTGGTATATGAGAGAAAGATAGGCAGGAAGAGAGAGAGAAGGCAAGGACTCAATGAGTAAGAGAGAGAGAGGTGGGGGGGGGGGAGGCAAAAGAAAGGTGAATGAGAGAGAACATTGTAGAATTTACCGTAAAACGTGATCTAGCCAAGGGAGCTGTAGGAAATGGAAATACTTTTGTCGGCTCTAGTGTTACAGCCATAGTAATGCTTTGACAACTTGGAAACAGTTTTTTTCAGGATTTTAGAAAGATTATTAACATAATACCTAAATTCTGACAGACTTTCCATGTTTTAACCCGCGACATAATAGTTATAATAATCTCATGTCACGCATTTTTTCATGTTTCATAATTCTCTTCACATTTACGCGTCAAACTCTCTCATCTGATACGTAGAAAGTAAAAGCATACGAGACCCACACAGTCTCACAAGTAAGCACAGACTCGCAGTTGCATCCAGAAACTTTTCCGTTACGCTAATCTTACCACGGATTTCAGTGTTTTGTTTTGAATTCTTTATGTTTTATCCTTTGAGTTAGAATGATCTACATGAATAAGAAACTTGGAAAGAGAAACCCAACCAAGGTTAGGTATAAAATACAGTAAAATGCTTAATTGATTTCCCGTGCCGGGAATCGAACCCGGGACTTGCGGCTGAAAGCCACGTATCCTAACCACTAGACCACACTGGATTCATGTTAGGTGAGGTTGTGCTTATGATAAGATTTAACCTGTGATCAGAAAAGGTATGAGATACTGCGACGTATTGTATGGGAGGTGGGGGGGGGGGAGGTGCCAAAATCTCTCCACCATTGATCCTTATCAGAGAATTTCTTCCTTCGTTTGCCCATTTTATCGTCAAATTAGATATGCTACATCCTTCAAAGGTATTTTGAGACAGCAAACTGCGCTTCCAAGTGCTCCTTCCGTTGGCATATATTTTCCCTTTTCAAGAAAAAAGAGAAAGAAATTACGTCTCTAGTTGGGACATTCGAGGTCTGCAGTCCGCCATTAACACAAAAAGCATTATTACCCTTTTAAACAATTTGACAGACGACTACTCAATCTACTCTACAAACAATCAGCGGAAACAGAGTTACTATTGTGAAATCGCCATTCCTCCCTTCTTTATTTCCGTCTGGTTCCTCTCGTCGTTCCCTCTCTACCAACTTCGTGAATGGGTTAACATCGATTATGTTCTAACGGTCTTAAAAGTCACTGATGAATTACCAGATAGACATTATTCACAATGAATCAAACACAGCCGGTCGCTGGCGAGAGAATCAGCCAGATTTTTCCATATTCTCCCAGTTTCTGTAATGCCCGAGGTTCTCAGCCATATATCTGAGAAATTATTATGTGAAGGGATTTATTTTTTTGTATGTTCCTTTTTGTTTTTAGTAGCGTTGGTTAGTTTTCTTTGATTCGTTGGCGAAGAGAATAGCTAAAAAATATCTAAGCTAAATTTTGATGCCATTAAAGCCTACTCTCTAGAGATATTGCTTCAGCAGATTCAAGTTAATCTTAAGAGCAGCATTTACGACCAGTCTCTACAGTGCCACCGCTACAGAACCAATCGGAATTTCAGGGGAAGCACGGGGAGTCCTGATGACGTCACCGAAGGGGCCACACCTCCCTTGGTTAGACCATCTTACGGAAAATGCCACGTTCTCTCTCTTATTCATTTCTTTTTATTCTTTGCTTCCCCATCCCCCTCTTCCTTCAAAAGAATAGACTCCAGTATAGTGAAAAAATGACCTGATGTTACTTTTGTCTAGAGGCTAGGGTAGCCCCCCCAACACATCCCCCCCCCACCGCCATAACATGGAATTATGCAATACCTTCTCTCTCTGTATAAAACTTTGTTGGATTACCGTTTTCTCAATATATAAAGGGAACACTACCTGGCCAATCACACACCTTGCCGATATCACTGTGATAATACCGTGTTATTCATTCTTTTTCCGTCCTCCCTCCCGCACCAGCCACTAGATCACTCAGCATTGAAGCCTCGTCTGCACAGAGAACCACATCGTTTGTTGCAGTGCACACTACCTCACTTCCTTTTCCATATTCCATGAGAGTAAGAACAAGAACGCAATCGCTGGAACAATCCATCATATTCCGCGAAATGTTAAGTGTTTTTTGTTGCAGTCGGAACAACGTTTCACTGTCCCCGAAGTGCGCTTGTCTCATACGAGATTAATGTTGACATTTGCAAGTCAATGAAATACAAAAACGAAGATATATGCGAAAATTGTTGTATGATTCCTGCATAATATTTAGGTCTCAGTTATATCAAACACTAAAGACATGAAAAACAGGAAAAAATATATTTAGATAATTACTATATTTTAGGCTATATATTAGAGGCTTGTATCTCTAAATTGATGTGTGTATGTATCTATACACGCTAATCCATATGATTAGAAACTAAATACCCACAAGAAAAAAAAATATACAATAATTTCTTAGCTATTTGGCATCGGATTGGCTGAGAACCTCGAGCATTACGAAAGGTGAATTTCCCAACTGCAGATTTCTAAATTGTTTTGCTAATTCTCGAAGAGGGAAAGAAATATGCTAAGAGAAAGAGCATTATGAAACGCAGTTCGCTGCCTGAAAATAGCTTTGAAGGATGTAGCACATCTAATTTGACGATAAAATGGGCAAACGAAGGAAGAAATTTTCCGATAAGGATCAATGGTGGAAAAATTATGGCACCTCTCCCCCTCCCCCCCATCTAACGAGTCACGGGATCTGATACCACATCTGATCACAGGTTCAATGATATCATAAGCACAACCTTCTAAAGTAAGTTAATCCAGTGTGGTCTAGTGGATAGGACACGTGGCTCTCAGCCGCGAGTCCCGGGTTCAATTCCCGGCACGGGACATGAGTATATTTTTATAATTTATTTTATATCTTACCTTGGTTGGCTTTCTATTTCCAAGTTGTTTACTCATGCAGATCACTACCATTCGTAAGATAAAACATAAATAACGAAAACAAAAGACTGAAATCAGTGGTAAGATTAGCATAGTTTGGAAAATTTCTGGATGCAACTGCGAGTCTTGATAAAAGGCGTGACATGGGATTACTATGACTATTATGTCCTGTGCTAAAATAAGGAAAGGCTGTCAGAAGTTGAGTATCATGTTAAACATCTTTCCAAAATCCTGACACAGACCTATTCATCCGCCTTGTCAAAGCATTAGCATGGATGTAACACCAGAGCAGACAAAAAACTTAGCATGTCTGCTGAATAGTGGTAAAGTTTATCGAAAGTACAACAGGAAGGTACAGCATCAGCTCCGCGGTACGCCCCACGGAAACAACGTTGCCAAGTAACTATTTTTGTTCTACTTTTTAGCATAATCTATTTCCTTATCTATTTGCTTTATTAAACTTTTGGTAAAAAGGTTGGTTGTTTGGTTGGCAGAATAACTAAAGTTTTTCATATTTTACCTGAGTTGTCTAAGCTAAATTTTGATGCTATTAAACTTTGCTCTTTAGAGAAATTGCTTCAGCAGATCCAATTTAATCTTAAGGTCAACATTTACGGCTTTTTTTTTCCCATGGATTGCAATTATTTCTTATCATTCACTAAGCCTGTCAATTATTGTTTATTATTCACTAAGCTTCTATATCCTTAAGGTTATTTTGCCATGGTCGGAATTACCAACGTTTCTTCTAAATTATGATTGTTTTTATTTCCCAAATGGATAAGCCTGTTTCGATAAATGCATACATATCACTTTAGATAGAGACATTAGCTTTAATATGTAACTAAAATATAGTAAATGTTTCATAAATATCTTCTTCGCATATATTCTTTGTTTCCACATTTCTTTCATCTAAGCTAAATGCATAAGTGTTCCTTCTTTGATGCATATATTATATTTATAGAGTCACATTAACGTAGTAAAGAAAACACATACACACATGCAGACAAATACTTTATCTTTCCATGCCGATCGATCACTTTACCGCCTTTTTCAGATTGTTTTTGTCTGAACAGTAATTCGGAATTAATTGTGCAAACAACGCTGAGCCAAACGAGCAAGCAAGATGAAAATCAAATGAAGCCCAGGCTATTCAAAGCAAGGAAATGATGCAATTTCTAAAATCAGTTGCTTCTCGTGCAAGGAATCGAACGCGGGTCTCGCCACTAGGCCACATGAGGATCTGTATTATTATTTGGTTTAAATAAGTATCATTATTTGGTTTTAAAATGTTGAACACAAAAGCAGCTTGTGTTGTCCAACAGTGGTGTCAGATTTAGCCTCTAATTAATGCTAATCATAATTGGAAAGCTGGTACCACTGTCATGATTTCACTTATTTGTGTCAAGACAACCATTCATAAGCGCGCGTGCGTGTGTATAAATATAGCCCGAAATCCAGCCAGGCTTTTCTAAACAATAATTTTGTCATCAGAGAAGTGTACGGTATAACAATGTGTATTTGGAGCACTTTAGATACACGGAAGTATGAGACAACTGCTAAAAAGAAAGAAGAAAAAAAAAGAAAGAAAAAGAAAGAAAGAAACAAAAAAGAAGGAAAAAACCTCTAAATTGAAAAGAATCCCTCAAAGTGTGCAAGCATTTCGTTAGGAAGAGAGTCACAGAGCAGTAGGCCTACGTGAAACTAGTATGAGACGAGTGCACTACGAGAACAGTGAGAAAAACTTGTTCTTGTTCTCTTGGAGAATGGAAAAGGAAGCGAGGTAGAGTGCACTGTAGTAAACGATGTGGTTATCCAATTGGTTCTGTAGCGGTGGCACTGTAGAGACGGATGTCGTAAATGCTGCTCGTAAGATGAAGTTGGATCTGCAGAAGCAATTTCTCTAATGAGTAAGGTTTAATGGCATCAAAATATAGCTTTGACACAAATAACTTTTTGAGTTATTCAGCTAACCAACGAAACAACCAACAAACTAACCATCACTACCAAAAACATACCTTTATGGCGGAGGTAAAAAAAGGAATAGAAGAAAATTATTCCTTCCCACAATAATTTCTCAGCTTCATAGCAAAGGACCTCGGACATTACGAAACTGGTGGAATATGGTAAATGCTCGCTGATTCTCTCGCCATATCTATGTTTGATTTATTGTGAATATTGAGCCAGAGCAGTCTGTCGAATTGTTTATAACGGTAAAAATGTTTTGCAAGTTTTGTGTGGTAATGGAGGGCTGGAGACCTCGAATTTCCCAACTATAGACCTATTTTTTTCGTATTTCTCCAAGAGAGAGAGAGAGAGAGAGAGAGAGAGAGAGAGAGAGAGAGAGAGAGAGAGAGAGAGAGAGAGAGAGAGAGGAAACAGAAAGAGCATTTGGAAGCGAATAGCTTTGAAGGATGTAACTCATCAAATTTGACGATGAAATGGGCAAAAGAAGGAATAAATTTTCAGATAAGGATCAATGGTGGAATTATAGCATCCCCCCCCCCTCATCTAACAAGTGGGACCTCATATATACATATAAATATAAACATTTCTATAAATAAATTAAATATTTATGTATTGTCTATATTTACGAAAAGAAGTATGTGTGTCTTTTCATGTGTGTCTCTCTCTCTTTATCTACATGCGTCCATTTTTCTATCAATACACACACACACATATGTGTGTGTGCGTGCGCGCGCGTGTGTGAAAGCTTCAAACACGTATCCTAAAATTCTGTAATGTTACCATAAAACTTAATAATGTAATAGTCATAGCAATCCTATTTCACGCATCCTATAAAATTTCCCTTCACAAAAGCGCAAATCAAACCAACTCTCCCATGTAATACGCACGAAGCAAAAACATACGAGACCCACAGAACCACACGTTTAAACACAGACACTCGCAGTTGCATCCAGAACCTTTTTCGAGCTGTGCTAATCCTACCACAGTGTTTTCTTTTCAAGTTATTTAGATTTTATGCAACGAATAATACTGATCTACACGAGTAAGCGACAGAAATGGAAATGAAAACAAGATAATAAAGGAAATGTAATATAAAACCCATCATGCATCCCGTGCCGGGAATCGAACCCGGGCCTCGCGAGGGAGAGCCGCGTATCCTAGCCACTAGACCATACGAGATTTATTTAATTAATTAGATTGTGTTGATAATAAATTAAGCACAGCTTGTTCACTCAAGGAAATAATGCAATTTAAAAATATGTTGCTTCCCGTGCAAGGAATCGTCTCGCCATCAATAACATTTGTTGATCAGCAGTGGTATCAGATTTAGCCTCTAATCAATGTTAATCACACACACACACACACACACACACACACACAGAGAGAGAGAGAGAGAGAGAGAGAGAGAGAGAGAGAAAACGTGTCACAGTAATAAGAATCATGAAAACTTAATAAGCTTCTACGTTTCACATAATTGTGTCATGTAAACAAACATATTCATGCGTATGTGTGTATATATGAATATAGCCTGAATCCAGACTTTATTTTTCTATGCACTAAATACGTCACCAGAGAAGAGTACGGTGTAATACAGTGCATTTGGAGCACTATAGATCCACGGAAGTATGGCGGACTGTGGGCAACAAAATGCAAGGAAGACTGTGTCCCTCGGGGTGCGTTATGGTATTTCGTGAGAAAAATTGTCACAGAGGTAGGCCTACGTTCGACTGGTATGAGAGGAGTGCACTGCGGGGACACTGAAAAACACTTAACATTTCGCGGAATATGATGGATTGTTCCAGCGATTGCCACAGGCGCCGTTCTTGTTCTTGTTCTCACGGAAGATGGAAAAGGAAGTGAGGCAGAGTGCACTGCAGCAAACGATGTGGTTCTCTGCGCAGACGAGGCTTCAATGCTGAGCGATCTGGTGCGGGAGGGAGGACGTAGAAAGAATAAGTAACACAGTATTATCACAGTGATATCGGTTACATGAGTTGCTGCTCAGAGGCAGTGTTCCACTTAGATGTTTAGAAAAAACGGTAATACAAGATTTTAGGAAGAGAGAAGGTATTACAGAATTCTATGCTATACCTATAGGGGAGAGGTGGGGGGGCATATACTAGCCTCTTGACAAAAGTTACATCAGGATTTCAGGTCATATTTTCATTTTGCTGAAGTCTATTCTTTTAAAGTGAGAAAGAGAGGGGAGCCAAAGAAAAAAAGCGAATGGTTAGGAGAGAGAACGTTGTGGTATATTGCGTAAGATGGTCTAACCAAGGGAGGCGTGGCACCTTTGGTGACGTCATCAGGACTCCCCGTGCTTCTCCCGAAATTCCGATTGGTTCTGTAGCGGTGGCACTGGAGAGACGGATGTCGTAAATTGCTGAAGCAATTAAGCTAAAGAATAAGGTCTTGATAAAGAGATATAAAACTCAAAGTTACTTAGCTCGACCAAGCAGCGTTGTGTCCGTGGGGCGTACCGCGGGGCCGATGCTGTACCTTCCTATTGTACTTTCAACAAATTCTTCCGTTATTCAGCAGACATGGAAAGATTTTTTGTTGGGTCTAGTCTGCCATGATTTTAGGAAGAAGTTTAACATGATTCTTAACTTCTGACAGACTTCTGGCACACGATGTAATCGTCAGTAATTCCATGTCACGCATTTTATCCAAATGTTTCACAGTTCCTTTACCTTTACGCAAATCAAACTCATCCAATACATTTAAAATAAAAGCATACGAGACCCACACCTCACAGGTAAGCACAGATCCCTTTCCAAGTTATGCTAATCTTCCATTGATTTCACAATTTTATCCTACGAAAGATAGTGATCTACATGAGTGAGCAACATGGAAATAAAAACCCGACCATGGTAAGAGAAGAAATATAATATCAACTTACAAGGAGTAAAAGTCAAAAATATGGTACTGTCCCGTGCCAGGAATCGAACCCGGGTCTCGCGGGTGAGAGCCGCGTATCCTAGCCACTGGACCACACTGGATTTACTAGTGAGGTTAGCAGTGGTATTATATCACACTTGTTAGATGGGAGAGGAGTTGCCATAATCTCTCCCCCATTGATCCTTATTGGAAAAATTCTTACCTTTTGCCCATTTCATCGTCAAATTAGATGTGCTTCATCCTTCAAAACTATTTAGAGACAAGAAACTGCGCCCTCAAAGGATCTTTTTGATGCCATATTTCTTCAAAAAATAGAAAAAAATTAGGTCTGCAGTTGACAAGTTCGAGGTCTGCATTCCGCCATTAACACACACACACAAAAAAAAACAACAACCTATTAATACCCTTATACTCAGAAATACCTTTATAGTGAAAAGGGAATTGTGAGAGATAAGAGCGAAAGCAAAAAAGAAAATGGAATCATAGGGTTACATTATTGAATAAAATATATAATGTAAAGGAAATGTCATTAACTCTATTTCGGTTGAAGCTGTCTATAGAAAATACGCAGTTATATTCTAAACAGTGTAGAATTCCAAGAATGTAATATAGATAATAAGCAAACACAAAACATGGTTTCTTTGACATTATTATCCCAGTAATATGTTGATGTTATGAATATAGAAACAAAAAACATTTTCATTCTGTGTGAGCCGGAGGGGTGGGGGGAAGAGATGACTAAACAGGAAGAATTTACCGAGAGAAAGAACAAAAGGAGATACAGCATCGGCCCCGCGGTACGCCACATGGAAACAACGTTGCTTGGTCGAGCTAAGTTACTTTAATATTTAGCTTCAGTAATTCTAACCATGGCGGAATAACGTTATAAATATAAAAGCTTGGTGAATAATAATAATAAAAAAAAAAATTGATAAGCAATCTTTTTTGCGTGTGTTATAATATGCAGGCGTTCAGTTGTAAATGTAATTGTTACTCATACTTCAGGAAAATAATTATATTAGTAACAAAATCAAGACCAATGGGGTTAGAAGGAAGAGGTTCATGAGATCCCTTTCCCCTAGAAAAAGGAAAAAACATTCCTTCAGACAATAATTGCTCAGCTATTTGGCGTCGGATTGGCTGAGAACCTCGGGCTCTACGAAGCTGGGGGAATATGGTAAATTCTCGCTGATTCTCTCGCCAGCAACCGGCTGTGTTTGATTTATTGTGAATAAAGAGCCAGTTGAGTAGTCGGGGGGAGGGGGGGAGGGGGGGAGGGTCACCTGCCCCCTCGATTAAGATTTGTAGATTTGTTGATTTAATACTCTCTGTTTAGCAGTTCATCGGTGACTTTTATAGATATCAGAACAAACGATGCTAACCCATTTCCGAAGTTGGTAGAGAGGGAACGACGAGAGGAACCAGACGGAAATAAAGGAAGGAATGGCGATTTTAGAATAGCAACTCTGTTTCCGCTGAATGTGTGTAGATTATTACATTTGATTTCTTTCGATTGAATAGTCATCTGCTAATCTGTTTATAAGGGTGATAATGCTTTGTAAGTTCTCAGTGTGTTAATTGCCGGCTGCTGACCTCGAATTTCTCAATTGCAGACTTCTAAATTGTTTCGCATATTTCTGGAAGAGAGAAAGGATGTAGCACATATAACGAGGGAAAAAAATGTCTTATAAGGATCAATGGTGGAGAGATTATGGCACCCTCCCCCCCCCTTCCATCTAAGTGGCATCTAATACCATTTCTGATCACAGGTTAAATGTTATTGTAAGCACAACTTCTTTAAAAAAAGAAATTCAGTGTGGTCTAATGGCTAGGATACGCGGATCTCAGCCGCGAGTCCCGGGTTCGATTCCCGGCACGGGAAATACGCCATGTGTTTATATTGTATAACTTATATTTTATAACTTACCTTGGTTAGGTTTCTCTTTCCAAGTTGCTTACTCATGGAAATCAGTTTTATTCGAAGGATGAAATTTTAAAGCAATACTCTGAAACCAGTGGAAAGATTAGCATAGTTTGGAAAAGTTTCTGGATGCAACTGCGAGTGTCTGTGCTTACTTGTGGGATTGTGTAGGTCTCATATGCTTTTACTTTATAAGAATTATAAATACCCACAAGAATTGTGGGTATTTAGTTTCTAATTATCATATGGATAAGCGGGTTTAGATCATTACAAACTTATCAATTTAGATAGAGACACAAGCTTCTAATATGTAGCCTAAATTATACTTAATGGTTCATATACACCTTATATCTGATTTTTTTTATTTTTTTATTATTGTTTAGTGTTTAATGCAACTGAGATCTAAATATAATGCAGGGATACTATATGAATTTTCACATGTACCCCTCAGCTAAGCTTAACACAAAAGCCTTATTTTTTTTTAATACATACTTTATACCTATAGGCACACATGAACGTAGTAACGAGACATACATACACATTCACAGACATACACACTATATGTTCCCATGCAAATTGATCACTTTACCACCTATTTCAGATTCCTTTCGTTTAAAAAAGTAATTCGGAAGTAAATATGCAATTGAGGCTGAGCCAAACGAGCAAGCAAGATGGAAATCAAATGAAGCCAAGGTCATTTTTCAAAGCAAGGAAATAATGCAGTTTATAACATCCGTTGTTTCGCGTGCAAGGAATCGAACGCGGGTCTCGCCACTAGCCGATATAAGATTTTTAAAATGTTTTAATTGTGTTGAAAACAAAAACAATATGTGTTGCCCAACTGTGGGACCAGATTTAACCTCAATTAATCACACACGTGCGTATGTGTATGTATGAATGTAACCTAAAAATAGGTCGTTTTTCCATACTCTAAATGTCATCAGAGTAGTGTACGGTGTAATACAGTGCATTTGGAGGACTTTAGACTCACGAAGCATGACGGACTGCGGGCACTGAGGCATTTGCATCGAAATACAAAGAGGATGTTCATCGACATGGAGAAAAAGTCGCTCGGAGCGAGTTAAAGTATTTCGTGGGGAAGGTCACAGGGAAGTAGGCCTACGTGAAACTGGTACGAAACAAGTGCATTACTGGGATAGTGAAACGTTCTTTCGAGTGCAACGAAAAACACTTAACATTTCGCGGAATATGATGGATTGTTCCAGCGATTGCCACAGACGCCGTTCTTGTTCTTGTTCTCATGGAAGATGGAAAAGGAAGTGAGGCAGAGTGCACTGCAGCAAACGATGTGGTTCTCTGTGCAGACGAGGCTTCAATGCTGAGCGATCTAGTGGCTGGTGCGGGAGGGAGGACGTAGAAAGAATAAATAACACGGTATTATCACAGTGATATCAGTAAGGTGTGTGATTGGCCAGGCAGTGTTCCATTTAGATTTTTGATAGCTATAGGTAATCTTACAAGATTTTAGGAAGACAGGAGGTATTACATAATTCTAGCTTTCTTAGCCTCCAGAGAAAAGTAACAGGAATTCAGGTTATATTTTCATTTTGCTGGTCTATTCTTTTGATGGGAGGGGGGGGGGGAGACGAAAGAAGAAAAAGAACGAACGAATAAGAGACAGAACGTTGTGGAATTTTGCGTAAGGGAGTCTAACCAAGGGAGGTGTGGCACTTTAGTGACGTCATCTAGACTCCCCGTGCTTCTCTCGAAATTCCCATTGGTTTTGTAGCGGTGGCACTGTAGAGACGGATGTCGTAAATGCTGCTCTTAAGATTAATTTGTATCCGCAGAAGTAATATCTCTAAAGAGTAAGGTTTAATGGCATCAAAAATTAGCTTAGTCTTTTTTGAGTTACTCTGCTAAACAATCAACCGACAAAGAAACTAACCAACACTACTAAAAAATTCCTTCACTACTTTCTCAGATATATTTGGTAAATTCTCGTTGATTCTGGCGCCAGCAACCGGCTGTTTAATTTACCGTGAATATAGAGCCAATGAGTAGTCAGGGGGGAAGGGGGGGGTCACCTGCCTCCTCCGTTAAAATTTGTAACATTTTTTACGTAATACCCTCTACTTAGCAATTCATTGGTGACATTTGTAAGCGTTAGAACACAAACGATGCGAACCCATTTATGAAGTTGGTAGAGAGGGAACGACGAGAGGAACCAGACGGAAATAAAGAAGGGAGGAATGGCGATTTTAGAAGAGCAACTCTGTTTCCGCTGAATGTGTGTATATTATTACATTTGATTTCTTTAAAATGAGTAGTCATCTGTCAAACATAGTAAGGGTAATAATGCTTTGCATTTTTTTTTTTTTTTTCTACTGGTGGCTGCAGAATTTAGGTCTGTAATTGGGAAATCAATTACAGACCTAAATTCTTTCTCCTATTTCTGGAAGAGGGAAATAAATATGGCAACAGAAAGAGCATTTGGAAGCGGAGTTCGCTGTCTCAAAATAGCTTGGAAGGACGTAGCACGACTCATTTGACAGCCATGGAAAGGTTTTTGTCTGCTCTAGTGTTGCATCCATACTAATACTTTGGCAACTTGGAAACAGAAGTCTTTGTCAGGATTTTAGAAAGATGTTTATGCTAATCTTACCACTGATTTATTTCGTAGTTTTTTTTTTTTTATTCTTCAAGCAATACTGATGTACATGAGTAAGCAACTTGGAAATAGAAACCAAACCAAGGTAAGATATGAAAAATAATACAAAAACGTTTGAAATTTATCCCGTGCCGGGAATCGAACCCGGGACTCACGACTGAGAGCCGCGTATCCTAACCACTAGACCACACTGGATTATTTAGTGATTTAGGTTGTGCTGAAGATAAAAATTAACCTGTGATCAGAAATGGTATCAGATACCATGACTTATTAGATGGGGGGCGCATAATCTCTCCACCATTGATCCTTATCGGAGAATTTCTTCCTTTGTTTGCCCATTTTATCATCAAATTAGAAATCTGGAGTTGGGAAATTCGGGGTCTGGCCCCTTGCACCCCCCACCCCCACCCCCCATCTACTATTGACGATATTTCCCCGTTTCGTAATGCCCGAGGTTCTCAGCCAATCCGACGCCAAATAGCTAAGGAATTATTGTATAAAGGATTTTTTTCTAGGGGAGGGGGTAGGGACCTCATTACCCTCTTTATTCTACCCCAGTTGCTCTTGATTTCGTTAATAATCTTATTATTAGCCTGAATTTTGAGAAACAATTAATTTACTTCTTAACACCTGCATTCCATAGCTTACAAAAATACTTGCGTATTAAATTAATATAGTTAACTATGCATGTATATATATTTTTTTTACTGTTTTTCATGTCTATAGTGTTTGATATAACTGAGACCTAAATATAATGCAGGAATTATACAGGAATTTTCGCATATATCTTCGTTTTTGTATTTCATTGACTTGCAAATGTCTACATTAATCTGGTATGAGACAAGCGCACTTCGGGGACAGTGAAACGTTGTTCCGACTGCAACAAAAAACACTTAACATTTCGCGGTATATGATGGATTGTTTCAGCGATTGCGTTCTTGTTCTTGTTCTCACGGAAGATGGAAAAGGAAGTGAGGCAGAGTGCACAGCAGCAAACGATGTGGTTCTCTGTGCAGACGAGGCTTAAATGCTGAGCGATCTAGTGGCTGGTGCGGGAGGGAGGACGTAGAAAGAATAAATAACACGGTATTATCACAGTGATATCGGTTACGTGCGTTGTTGCTCAGAGGGAGTGTTCCATTTAGATGTTAATAAAACGATCATCTCACAAGATTTTAGGAAGAGAGAGGAGCTATCACAAATCCTGAGGGGGGGGGGGGAGCCAGCCTCTAGACCGGGGCTCTTACCTTGGGGTCCATGGAAGGGTTTCAGGTCCGTAAGGATCAGATAGAAATTGATATTAATATTAGTCGACTGAAATGAAAGAAGGAGGGTAAATAATGAAACTGAATAAAAAGGGTGGGTGGATAAAAATAAAAGTGGATGACAGAAGGATAAATGAGTCAATATAGGAATTGGTATATGAGAGAAAGATAGGCAGGAAGAGAGAGAGAAGGCAATGACTCAATTAGTAAGAGAAAGAGATGTGGGGGGTGGGGGGGGAGGCAAAAAAAGAGTGAATGAAAGAGAACATTGTAGAATTTAGCGTGAAACGTGACCTAGCCAAGAGAGCTGTAGTGAATGGAAATAATGTTTGTCGGCTCTAGTGTTACAGCCATACTAATGCTTTGACAACTTGGAAACAGAGGTTTTTGTCAGGACTAGAAAAATGTTTAAGATAATACCTAAATTCTGACAGACTTTCCTTGTTTTAACCCGCGACATAATAGTTATAATAATCTCATGTCACGCATTTTTTCATGTTTCATAATTCTCTTTACATTTACGCGTCAAACTCTCTTATCTGATACGTAGAAAGTAAAAGCATACGAGACCCACACAGTCTCACAAGTAAGCACAGACTCGCAGTTGCATCCAGAAACTTTCTCGTTATGCTAATCTTACCACGGATTTCAGTGTTTTGTTTTGAATTCTTTGTTTGATCCTTTGAATTAGAATGATCTACATGAATAAGAAACTTGGAAAGAGAAACCCAACCAAGGTTAGGTATAAAATATAATAAAAAAGAAAGTTGGTTTCCCGTGCCGGGAATCGAACCCGGGACTTGCTGCTGAAAGCCACAAGCTTATGAACTATGCCTAATTATTAATTCCAGTGTGGTCTAGTGGTTAGGATACGTGGCTCTCAGTCGCGAGTCCCGGGTTCGATTCCCGGCACGAGAAACTTTCAGTATTTTTATTTCATTTATTTATTTATTTATTTATTTTTTAAATTTAACTTTAGTTAGGTTTCTGTATTCAAGCTGCTTACTCATGTAGATCGGTTTTGCTCGCAGGATAATTAACTTTTAACAAATTACTGTGAAATCAGAGTTAAAATTAGCGTAGTTTTTAAAACTTTCTGGATGCAACTGTGAGTGTCTGTGCTTACTTGTGAGATTGTGTGGGTCTCGTATGCTTTTACTTTATATGTATTGCCTGGTAGGGTTTTTTTTTTTTTTTTTTTTTTTTTTTTTTTTTTTTTTTTTCGGGTGTGTTAAGTGAAGAGAATTGTAAAACATTTTGATAAAATGCGAGACATGGAATTACTATGACTATTATGTCGCATGCTAAATAGGGAAAATCTGTCAGAAGAGAAGTATCATGTTAAACATCTTCCTAAAACCCTGACCAAGACCTCTGTTTCCAAGTTGACAAGGCATTAGAATGGATGTAACACTAGAGCAGGCAAAAGATCTTTCCATGTCTACTGAATAACAGAAGAATTTGCCGAAAGTACAGTAGGAGGTACAGCATCGACCCCGCGGTACGCCCCACGGAAACAACGTTGCTTGGTCGAGCTAAGTAACTTTATTTTTACTTCTTTTTACCAAACCTTACTCTAGAGAAATTACTTCTGCAGATCCAAGTTAATCTTAAGAGCAGCATTTACGAGATCCGTCTCTACAGTGCCACCGCTACAGAGCCAATCGGAATTTCGGGAGAAGCACGGGGAGTCTTGAAGCTGTCACTAAAGTTGCCACACACCACAATGTTCTATTCTTTCGAATATTTTTTTATGTCTCGCCCCCTCCCGCCTCTTTCACTCCCTCTCCTTTCAAAAGAATAGACAAGCAAAAAGAAAATAAAGAACCTAAAATCCTGATGTTACTTTTGTCTATAGGCTTGGATACGCGGCGTCACCCCCCCCCCCATGTCATAACTTAAAAATATGTAATACCTCCTCTCTTCCTAAAATATTGCGAGGTTACCGTTTTCTAATCATCAAAATAGAACATCTTACCGATATCACTGTGATAATACCGTGCTATTTATTCTTTCTACATCCTCCCTTCCGCACCAGCCACTAGATCGCTCAGCAATGAAGCCTCGTCTGCACAGAGAACCACATCGTTTGCTGCAGTGCACTCTACCTCACTTCCTTTTCCATCTTCCATGAGAACAAGAACGCAATCGCTGGAACAGTCCATCATATTCCGCGAATGACTAAATGTTTTTTGCTGCAGTCGGAACGTTTCACTGTCCCCGAAGTGCGCTTGTCTCATACCAGATTAATGTAATTTACAAATCAATGAAATACAAAAACGAGGATACATCATGTTTTGATCTCAGTTACATAAAACACTGTAGACATGAAAAACAGTAAAAAATATAAATGGATGATTAACTATATTAATTTAATGGGCAATTATTTTTGTAAGCTATGGAGTGCAGGCGTTAAGAAGTAAATTAATTGTTACCCAAACTTCACGAAAATAATATTAACAACAAAATCAAGACCAATTGGGGTGGAATAAAAAGAGTAATGAGGTCCCTATCCCCCGCCCTAGAAATATGCAATAATTCCTTAGCTATTTGGCGTCGGATTGGCTGAGAACCTCGGGCATTACGAAACAGAATATGGTAAATAGTAGTATGGGGGGGGGGGGGTGCCAGGGCCAGACCTCGAATTTCCTAACTGGAGATTTCTAAATTGTTTCTCCTAATTCTCGAAGAGGGAAGGAAATATGCTCAGAGAAAGAGCATTATGAAACGCAGTTCGCTGTCTGAAAATAGCTTTGAAGGATGTAGCACATCTAATTTGACGCTAAAATGGGCAATCGAAGGAAGAAATTTTCCGATAAGGATCAATGGTGGAGAAATTATGGCACCTCTCCCCCTCCCCCCCATCTAACGAGTCACGGGATCTGATATCACTTCTGATCACAGGTTAAATAATTTGATAAGCACAACCTTCAAATGCAAGTAAATCCAGTGTGGTCTAGTGGATAGGACACGTGGCTCTCAGCCACGAATCCCGGGTTCAATTCCCGGCACGGGACAGAAACTAATTGGTTTTATAATTTATTTTATATCTTACCTTGGTTGGGTTTCTATTTCCAAGTTGTTTACTCACGCAGATCACTACCATTCGTAAGATAAGACATAAATAACGAAAACAAAAGACTGAAATCAGTGGTAAGATTAGCATAGTTTGGAAAAATTTCTGGATGCAACTGCGTCTGTGCTTACTTGTGAAATTGTGTGGGTCTCGTATGCTTTTACTTTCTATCTATTAGATGAGAACGTCTGACATGCGTAAATGTGAAGATAATTGTGAAACATTTTGATAAAAGGCGTGACATGGGATTACTATGACTATTATGTCCTGTGCTAAAATAAGGAAAGTCTGTCAGAAGTTGAGTACCATGTTAAACATCTTTCCAAAATCCTGACACAGACCTATTCATCCGAGTTGTCAAAGCATTAGTATGGATGCAACCTTAAAGCCGACAAAAAATCTTTCCATGCCTGCTGAAGAATTTTCCAGGAGTACAATAGGAAGGTACAGCATCGACCCCGCGGTACACGCCACGGAATCTATGTTGCTTTGTGGAGGAAAGCAACTTTATTTTTTATTATTATTTTTTAAATCTATTTCTATTTATTTATTTATTTATTATTATTATTATTATTATTATTTTTTTTTATCAAACTTTTGGTTAAAAGGTTGATTGTTTAGTTGGTAGAATAACCAAAAATCTAAGCTAAATTTTGATGCTATTGAACTTTACTCTTTAAAGAAATTGCTTCAACAGATCCAAGTTTATCTTAAGAGCAGCATTTACGGCATCCGTCTCTACGGATTGCAAAACCAATCGATTTTTTTTCTATGATTGCATCAGTTACCCCTATTGCCTTAGTAATAATGGTAACTGGTGCAATTATTTCTTATTATTCACTAAACCTATTCCTCATTTTCGTATTTCAATGGTTTACAAACGTCTTTCATCTAAGCTAAATGCAGAAGTCTTCCTTCTATAAAGCATATATTTACAGAGTCACATTAACGTAGTAAAGAACACACGAACACAGTCACAGACAAACACTTTATCTTTCCATGCCGATCGATCACTTTACCGCCTTTTTCAGATTGTTTTTGTCTGAACAGTAGTTCGGAATTAATTGTGCAAACAACGCTGAGCCAAACGAGCAAGCAAGATGGAAATCAAATGAAGCCCAGGCTATTCAAAGCAAGGAAATTATGCAATTTATAAAATCAATTGCTTCTCGTGCAAGGAATCGAACGCGGGTCTCGCCACCAGGCCGCACGGGATCTGTGTCATTATTTGGTTTAAATAAGTATTATTATTTGGTTTAAATATGTTGACCAGAAAAGCAGCTTGTGTTGTCCAACAGTGGTGTCAGATTTAGTCTCTGATTGATGCTAATCATATGCAAAAAGGTGGTGCCGCAGTAATTATAATCTTTAAATCTTAATATCGATCTACATGTTTCCCGTACTTGTGTCAGACAAACATTCATATGCGTGCGTGTGACTTTTATGAACGTTAGAACACAAACGATGCTAACCCGTTAACGAAGTTGGAAGAAAGGGAACGACAAGAGGAACCACACCGAAATAAAGAAGGGAGGAATGGCGATTTTACAATAGCAACTCTGTTTCCGCTGAATGTGTGTAGATTAAAGCATCAGTTTTATTGAAAAGGAAATATGCCAAACGTTATTTTTGTGTTAATGGCGGGATGCAGACCTCGAATTTCTCAACTGCAGACTTGTAAATTCTTTCTCGTATTTCTCGAGGAAAGAAATTGGCAACAGAAAGAGCCTTTGGAGGCGCAGTTCGCTGTTTCGAAATAGCTTTGGAGGATGTAGCACATCTAATTTGACGATCAAATGGGCAAAAGGAAAGGATTTTTTTCTGACAAGGATCAATGGTGGAGAGATTATGGCACCCCCCCCCCCCCAGTGACACACACGATCTAACAAATCATGTGATCCGATACCATTACTGATCATGTTTATGTTTTCATATGCACAATCTTAACTGTTTAAGAACTCCAGTGTGGTCTAGTGGCTAAGATACGCGGCTCTCACCCGCGAGGCCCGGGTTCGATTCCCGGCACGGGAAATTATCCATTATCTTTTGTTATGTCTTATATCTTATCTTGGTTGTGTTTCTATTTCCAAGTTGCTTACTTATGCACCATTATTATTCGAAGGATGAAACAAAGAAAAAAAAAATGTAATCAGTGGTGAGATTAGCACAGCTTGCATGCTTTTACTTGATATGTATTATATTACAGTTTGATTTGTGTAAATGTAAAGAAAATAGTGAGACATTTTGATAAATTCGTAATATGGACTTACTACGAATATTATATCGTGTGCTTGAATAAGGAAAGTCTCAGAAGTTAATTATCATGTTAAACCTTTCTAAATTCCTGAGAAAGACCTTTGTTTCCATGTTGTCAAAGCATTAGCATGGATGTGACACTAGAGCCGACACAAACCTTTTCCATGTCTACGGAAGAATTTGCCGAAAGTACAGTAGGAGGCACAGCATCGACCCCGCGGTACGCACCACGGAAACAACGTTGCTTGGTCGAGCTAAGTAACTTTATTATTTACTTCTTTTTACCAAACCTTACTCTAGAGAAATTACTTCTGCAGATCCAAGTTAATCTTAAGAGCAGCATTTACGAGATCCGTCTCTACAGTGCCACCGCTACAGAGCCAATCGGAATTTCGGGAGAAGCACGGGGAGTCTTGAGGCTGTCACCAAAGTTGCCACACACCGCAATGTTCTATTCTTTCGAATATATTTTTTTATGTCTCGCCCCCTCCCGCCTCTTTCACTCCCTCTCCTTTCAAAAGAATAGACAAGCAAAAAGAAAATATGACCGAAAGTCCTGATGTTACTTTTGTCAATATGCTTGGATACGCGGCGTCACCTCCCCCTCCCCCCATGTCATAACTTAAAAATGTGTAATACCTCCTCTCTTTCTAAAATGTTGCGAGGTTACCGTTTTCTAATCATCAAAATAGAACATCTTACCGATAACACTGTGATAATACCGTGCTATTTATTCTTTCTACGTCCTCCCTCCCGCACCAGCCACTAGATCGTTCAGCATTGAAGCCTCGTCTGCACAGAGAACCACATCGTTTGCTGCAGTGCACTCTGCCTCACTTCCTTTTCCATCTTCCATGAGAACAAGAACAAGAACGCAATCGCTGGAACAGTCCATCATATTCCGCGAATGGCTAAACGTTTTTTGCTGCAGTCGGAACGTTTCACTGTCCCCGAAGTGCGCTTGTCTCATACTAGATTAATGTAGACATTTGCAAACCAATGAAATACAAAAACATAAAAATCGAGGATTTATTATGTTTAGATCTCAGTTATATAAAACACTGTAGACATGAAAAATGGTAAAAAATATAAATGGATGATTAACTATATTAATTTAATGGGCAATTATTTTTGTAAGCTATGGAGTGCAGGCGTTAAGAAGTAAATTAATTGTTACCCAAAACGAAAATAATATTAATAACAAAATCAAGACCAATTGGGGTGGAATAAAAAGAGTAATGAGGTCCCTATCCTCCGCCCTAGAAATATGCAATAATTTCTTAGCTATTTGGCATCGGATTGGCTGAGAACCTCGGGCATTACGAAACAGAATATGGTAAATAGTAGTTGGGGGGGGGGGATGCCAGGGCCAGACCTCGAATTTTTCAACTGGAGATTTCTAAATTGTTTCTGCTAATTCTCGAAGAGGGAAGGAAATATGCTCAGAGAAAGAGCATTATGAAACGCAGTTCGCTGTCTGAAAATAGCTTTGAAGGATGTAGCACATCTAATTTGACGCTAAAATGGGCAAACGAAGGAAGAAATTTTCCGATAAGGATCAATGGTGGAGAGATTATGGCACCTCTCCCCCTCCCCCCCATCTAACAAGTCGTGGGATCTGATATCACTTCTGATCACAGGTTAAATGATATCATAAGTACAACCTTCAAATATAAGTAAATCCAGTGTGGTCTAATGGATAGGACACGTGGCTCTCAGTCGCGAATCCCGGGTTCAATTCCCGGCACGGGACATTTGGAAATCTGTTTTATAATCTATTTTATATCTTACCTTGGTTGGGTTTCTATTTCCAAGTTGTTTACAAGTCTGACCTGCATAAATGTGAAGATAATTGTGAAACCTTTTGATAAAAGGCGTGACATGGGATTACTATGACTATTATGTCCTGTGCTAAAATAGGGAAAGGCTGTCAGAAGTTGAGTATCATGTTAAACATCTTTCCAAAATCCTGACACAGACCTATTCATCCGCCTTGTCAAAGCATTAGCATGGATGTAACACCAGAGCAGACAAAAAACTTAGCATGTCTGCTGAATAGTGGTAAAGTTTATCGAAAGTACAACAGGAAGGAACAGCATCAGCTCCGCGGTACGCCCCACGGAAACAACGTTGCCAAGTAACTTTATTTTTATATATTTTTTTAGTATAATCTATTTCCTTATCTATTTGCTTTATTAAACTTTTGGTAAAAAGGTTGGTTGTTTGGTTGGCAGAATAACTAAAGTTATTCAAATTTTACCTGAGGTGTCTAAGCTAAATTTTGATGCTATTAAACTTTGCTCTTTAGAGAAATTGCTTCAGCAGATCCAATTTAATCTTAAGGGCAACATTTACGGCTTTTTTTTCCATGGATTGCAATTATTTCTTATCATTCACTAAGCCTGTCAATTATTGTTTATTATTCACTAAGCTTCTATATCCTTAAGGTTATTTTGCCATGGTCGGAATTACCGTTTCTTCTAAATTATGATTTTTTTTCGAGTGCATTTAGTTCCTATTTCCCAAATGGATAAGCCTGTTTCGATAAATGCATACATATCACTTTAGATAGAGACATTAGTTTTAATATGTAACTAAAATATAGTAAATGTTTCATAAATATCTCTTTCGCATATATTCTTTGTTTCCACATTTCTTTCATCTAAGCTAAATGCATAAGTGTTCCTTCTTTGATGCATATATTATATTTACAGGGTCACATTAACGTAGTAAAGAACACACGAACACATTCACAGACAAACACTTTATCTTTCCATGCCGATCGATCACTTTACCGCCTTTTTCAGATTGTTTTTGTCTGAACAGTAATTCGGAATTAATTGTGCAAACAACGCTGAGCCAAACGAGCAAGCAAGATGGAAATCTTGGAAGAAAGGGAACGACAAGAGGAACCACACCGAAATAAAGAAGGGAGGAATGGCGAGGTTACAATAGCAACTCTGTTTCCGCTGAATGTGTGAAGATTAAAGCATCAGCTTTATTGTAAATGAAGTCTGCCAAAAGAGATTAAAGCATCAGCTTTATTGTAAATGAAGTCTGCCAAAACTTATTTTTGTATTAATGGCGGGATGCAGACCTCGAACTTCTCAACTGCAGACGTAAATTCTTTCTGTTATTTCTCGAGGAAAGAAATTGGCAACAGAAAGAGCCTTTGGAGGCGCAGTTCGCTGTTTCGAAATAGCTTTGGAGGATGTAGCACATCTAATTTGACGATCAAATGGGCAAAAGGAAAGAATTTTTCTGATAAGGATCAATGGTGGAGAGATTATGGCACCCCCCCCCCCCGCACATACACCATCTAACAAATCATGTAATCCGATACCATTCCTGATCATGTTCATGTTTTTATAAGCACAATCTTACTTCTTCAACATATCCAGTATGGTCTAGTGGCTAGGATACGCGGGTCTCACCCGCGAGGCCCGGGTTCGATTCCCGGCACGGGAAACTTCTAATTCTTTTTTATGTTGTGTCTTATATCTTACCTTGGTTGTGTTTCTATTTCCAAGTTGCTTACTTTTGCATCATTATCATTCGAAGGATGAAACATGAAAGAAAGAAGGAAAGAAAAAATGTATTAGATTAAAGTTTAATTTGTGTAAATGTGAAAATTGGGAGACATTATGATAAATTCGTGATATGGACTTACTATGACTATTATATCGCGTGTTAAAATAAGGAAAGTCTCAGAAGTTAATTATCATGTTAAACATCTTTCCAAATTCCTGAGAAAGACCTTTGTTTCCATGTTGTCAAAGCATTAGCATGGATGTGACACGAGAGCCGACACAAACCTTTTCCATGTCTACGGAAGAATTTGCCGAAAGTACAGTAGGAGGCACAGCATCGACCCCGCGGTACGCCCCACGGAAACAACGTTGCTTGGTTGAGCTAAGTAACTTTCTTTTTACTTCTTTTTACCAAACCTTACTCTAGAGAAATTACTTCTGCAGATCCAAGTTAATCTTAAGAGCAGCATTTACGAGATCCGTCTCTACAGTGCCACCGCTACAGAGCCAATCGGAATTTCGGGAGAAGCACGGGGAGTCTTGAAGCTGTCACTAAAGTTGCCACACACCACAATGTTCTATTCTTTCGAATATTTTTTTTTATGTCTCGTCCCCTCCCGCCTCTTTCATTCCCTCTCCTTTCAAAAGAATAGACAAGCAAAAAGAAAATACGACCTAAAATCCTGATGTTACTTTTGTCTAGAGGCTTGCATACGCGGCGTCACCCCCCCCCCCTCACCATGTCATAATTTAAAAATATGTAATACCTCCTCTCTTCCTAAAATATTGCGAGGTTACCGTTTTCTAATCATCAAAATAGAACATCTTACCGATAACACTGTGATAATACCGTGCTATTTATTCTTTCTACATCCTCCCTTCCGCACCAGCCACTAGATCGTTCAGCATTGAAGCCTCGTCTGCACAGAGAACCACATCGTTTGCTGCAGTGCACTCTGCCTCACTTCCTTTTCCATCTTCCAGGAGAACAAGAACAAGAACGCAATCGCTGGAACAGTCCATCATATTCCGCGAATGGCTAAATGTTTTTTGCTGCAGTCGGAACGTTTCACTGTCCCCGAAGTGCGCTTGTCTCATACCAGATTAATGTAATTTACAAATCAATGAAATACAAAAACGAGATCTGTTATATAAAACACCGTAGACATGAAAAACGGTAAAAAAATATAAATGAATAATAATTATATTAATCTAATGGGCAATTATTTTTGTAAGCTATGGAGTGCAGGCGTTAAGAAGTAAATTAATTGTTACCCAAACTTCATGAAAATAATATTAATAACAAAATCAAGACCAGTTGGGGTGGAATAAAAAGAGTAATGAGGTCCCTATCCCCCGCCCTAGAAATATACAATAATTTCTTAGCTATTTGGCATCGGATTGGCTGAGAACCTCGGGCATTACGAAACAGAATATGGTAAATAGTAGTGTGGGGGGGGGGGGTGCCAGAGGCCAGACCTCGAATTTCCTAACTGCAGATTTCTAAATTGTTTCTGCTAATTCTCGAAGAGGGAAAGAAATATGCTAAGAGAAAGAGCATTATGAAACGCAGTTCGCTGTCTGAAAATAGCTTTGAAGGATGTAGCACATCTAGTTTGACGCTAAAATGGGCAAACGAAGGAAGAAATTTTCCTATAAGGATCAATGGTGGAGAGATTATGGCACCTCTCCCCCCCCCCCATCTAATAAGTCGTAGGATCTGATACCACTTCTGATCACAGGTTAAATGATAAGCACAACCTTCCATTAAAAGTAAATCCAGTGTGGTCTAGTGGATAGGACTCGTGGTTCTCAGCCTTGAGTCCCGGGTTCAATTCCCATGTAGGAAAAATTTTATTTTATAACTTACCTTGGTTAGGTCTTTCTTTCCAAGATGCTTACTCATGGAAATCAGTTTTATTCGAAGGATGAAATATAAATGACTTTAAAGCAATACTCTGAAACCAGTGGTAAGATTAGCATAGTTTGGAAAAGTTTCTGGATGCAACTGCGAGTGTCTGTGCTTACTTGTGGGATTGTGTGGGTCTCGTATGCTTTTACTTTATAAGAATTGAATGAGAGTGTGATTTGCGCGAATGTGAAGCGCATTGTGAAGCATATTCATAAAATGCGTGACATGGAATGAGAAAAGTAACAGGAATTCAGGTTATATTTTCATTTTGCTGAAGTCTATTCTTTTGATGGGAGGGGGGGGGGGAGGCGAAAGAAGAAAAAGAACGAATAGGAGACAGAACGTTGTGGAATTTTGCGTAAGGGGGTCTAACCAAGGGAGGCGTGGCACTTTGGTGACGTCATCTAGACTCCCCGTGCTTCTCTCGAAATTCCCAATGATTTTGTAGCGGTGGCACTGTAGAGACAGATGTCGTAAATGCTGCTCTTAAGATTAACTTGTATCCGCAGAAGTATTATCTCTAAAGAGTAAGGTTTAAAAGCATAAAAAATTAGCTTAGTCCTTTTTGAGTTACTCTGCTAAACAATCAACCGACAAACAAACTAACCAACACTACCAAAAACTTCCTTCACTACTTTCTCAGATATATTTGGTAAATTCTCGATGATTCTGGCGCCAGCAACCGGCTGTGTTTGATTTATTGTGAATATAGAGCCAATGAGTAGTCAGGGGGGAGGGGGGGGGTCACCTGCCTCCTCCGTTAAAATTTGTAAAATTATTTACGTAATACTCTCTATTTAGGAATTCATCGGTGACTTTTCTAAACGTTAGAACACAACGATGTTAACCCATTCATGAAGTTGGTAGAGAGGGAACGACGAGAGGAACCAGACGGTAATAAAGAAGGGAGGAATGGCGATATTACAATAGCAACTCTGTTTCCGCTGAATGTGTGTAGATTATTACATTTGATTTCTTTAAAATGAATAGTCATCTGGCAAACTTATAGTGAGGGTAATAATGCTTTGTAATTTATTTATTTATTTATTTATTTATTTTTGTTAATGGCCGGCTGCAGACCTCGAATTTCCCAACTACAGACCTAAATTCTTTCTCCTATTTCTGGAAGAGGGAAATAAATATAGCGACAGAAAGAGCATTTGGAAGCGGAGTTCGCTGTCTCAAAATAGCTTGGAAGGATGTAGCACGACTCATTTGACAGCCATGGAAAGGTTTTTGTCTGCTCTAGTGTTGCATCCATACTAATACTTTGGCAACTTGGAAACAGAGGTCTTTGTCAGGATTTTAGAAAGATGTTTATGCTAATCTTACCACTGATTTCACAGTGATTTGTTTTGTAGTTTTTTTATTTTTTATTTTATTCTTCAGGCAATACTGATGTACATGAGTAAGCAACTTGGATATGATATGAAAATATATAAGTTATGAAAAATAATACAAAAGCGTCTGGATTTTATCTCGTGCCGGGAATCGAATCCAGGACTCACGACTGAGAGCCACGTATCCTAACCACTAGACCACACTGGATTATTTAATGGAAGAGCTTGTGCTAAAGATAGAAATTTAACCTGTGAACAGAAATGGTATCAGATGCCATGACTTATTAGATGGGGGGGGGGGCACATAATCTCTCCACCATTGATCCTTATCGGAGAATGTCTTCCTTTGCCCATTTTATCATCAAATTAGAAATCTGGAGTTGGGAAATTCGAGGTCTGGCCCCTTGCACCCCCACTCCCCCAACTACTATTGACGATATTTCCCCATTTCGTAATGCCCGAGGTTCTCAGCCAATCCGACGCCAAATAGCTAAGGAATTATTGTATAAAGATTTTTTTTCTAGATGGGGGGGGGGGGGTAGGGACCTCATTACCCTCTTTATTCTTCCCCAATTGGTCTTGATTTCGTTATTAATCTTATTATTTGCCTGAATTTTGAGTAACAATTAATTTACTTCTTAACACCTGCATTCCATAGCTTACAAAAATACTTATTAAATGAATATAGTTAACTATCCATGTATATATATATATATAAATAAATAAATAAATATATATATATATATATATATATATATATATATATATATATATATATATATATATATATATATATATATATATATATATATTACCGTTTTTCATGTCTTTAGTGTTTGATATAACTGAGACTTAAATATAATGCAGGAATTATACAGGAATTTTCGCATATATCTTCGTTTTTGTATTTCGTTGACTTGCAGATGTCTAGATTAATTTGGTATTTGGCTTAAGTGTTGAGCGATCTGGTGCGGGAGGGAGGACGTAGAAAGAATAAATAACACGGTATTATCACAGTGATATCGGTTACGTGCGTTGTTGCTCAGAGGGAGTGTTCCATTTAGATGTTAATAAAACGATCATCTCACAAGATTTTAGGAAGAGAGAGGAGCTATCACATAAATCCTGAGGGGGGGGGGAGCCAGCCTCTAGACCGGGGCTCTTACCTTGGGGTCCATGGAAGGGTTTCAGGTCCGTAAGGATCAGATAGAAATTGATGTTAATATTAGTCGACTGAAATGAAAGAAGGAGGGTAAATGAATGAAATTAAATAAACAGAGTGGGTGGATAAAAGTAAGAGTGGATGACAGAATGGATAAATTAGCCAATATAGGAATTGATATATGAGAGAAAGATAGGCAGGAAGAGAGAGAGGCAATGACTCAATGAGTAAGAGAGAGAGAGAGAAAGGTGGGGGGGGGGGGAGGCAAAAAAGAGTGAATGAGAGAGAGAACGTTGTAGAATTTAGCGTGAAACGTGACCTAGCCAAGAGAGCTGTAGTGAATGGAAATAATGTTTGTCGGCTCTAGTGTTACAGCCATACTAATGCTTTGACAACTTGGAAACAGAGTTTATTTTTCAGGATTTTAGAAAGATGTTTAACATAATACCTAAATTCAGACAGACATTCCTTGTTTTAACCCGCGACATAATAGTTATAATAATCCCATGTCACGCATTTTCTCATGTTTCACAATTCTCTTCACATTTACGCGTGAAACTCTCTCATCTGATACGTAGAAAGTAAAAGCATACGAGACCCACACAGTCTCACAAGTAAGCACAGACTCGCAGTTGCATCCAGAAACTTTTCCGTTACGCTAATCTTACCACGGCTTTCAGTGTTTTGTTTTGAATTCTTTATGTTTTATCCTTTGAATTAGAATGATCTACATGAATAAGAAACTTGGAAAAAGAAACCCAATCAAGGTTAGGTATAAGATATTGTAAAATGTTTAACATGTTTCCTGTGCCGGGAATCGAACCCGGGACTCGGCTGAAAGCCACGTATCCTAACCACTAGACCACACTGGATTCATGTTAGGTGAGGTTGTGCTTATAATAAGTTTTAACCTGTGATCAGAAAAGGTATGAGATACCGCGACGTATTGCATGGGAGGTGGGAGGGGGGGAGGTGCAAAAATCTCTCCACCATTGATCCTTATCAGGGAATTTCTTCCTTCGTTTGCCCATTTTATCGTCAAATTAGATATGCTACATCCTTCAAAGGTATTTTGAGACAGCAAACTGCGCTTCCAAGTGCTCCTTCCGTTGGCATATATTTTCCCTTTTCAAGAAAAAAGAGAAAGAAATTACGTCTCTAGTTGGGACATTCGAGGTCTGCAGTCCGCCATTAACACAAAAAGCATCATTACCCTTATAAACAATTTGACAGACGACTACTCAGTCTACTCTACAAACAATCAGCGGAAACAGAGTTGCTATTGTGAAATCGCCATTCCTCCCTTCTTTATTTCCGTCTGGTTCCTCTCGTCGTTCCCTCTCTACCAACTTCGCGAATGGGTTAGCATCGATTGTGTTCTAACGGTCTTAAAAGTCATTGATGAATTGCCAAATAGACATTATTAAATCAATAATTCTACAATTCGTAACAGAGGAGGCATGTGTGCTCCCCCCCCCCCCGACTACTCAACTGGCTCTATATTAAAAAAAAAAAATAATAAAAAAAATAGATAAATAAAAATAGAAAATAAAAAATCAAACACAGCCGGTCGCTGGCGAGAGAATTAGCCAGATTTTCCCATATTCTCCCAGTTTCGTAATGCCCGAGGTTCTCAGCCACATATCTGAGAAATTGTGTGAAGGGATTTATTTTTTTTCTATGTTCCTTTTTGTTTTTGGTAGCGTTGGTTATTATTATTTTTTTGATTGGTTGGCTAGCAGAATAGCTAAAAAAAAAAAAAAAAAAAAACTAAGCTAAATTTTGATGCCATTAAATCCTACTCTCTAGAGATATTGCTTCAGCAGATTCAAGTTAATCTTAAGAGCCGTATTTACGACATCCTTCTCTACAGTGCCACCGCTACAGAACCAATCGGAATTTCGGGAGAAGCACGGGGAGTCCTGATGACGTCATCAAAGGTTACCGATATGAGTGTGATAATACCGTGTTATTCATTCTTTCTACGTCCTCCCTTCCGCACCAGCCACTAGATCGCTCAGCATTTAAGCCTCGTCTGCACAGAGAACCACGTCGTTTGCTGCAGTGCACTCTACCTCACTTCCTTTTCCATCTTCCATGAGAACAATCGCTGGAACAGTCCATCATATTCCGCGAAATGTTAAGTGTTTTTTGCTGCAGTCAGAACAGCGTTTCACTGTCCCCGAAGTGCGCTTGTCTCATACCAGATTAATGTAGACATTTGCAAGTCAATGAAATACAAAAACGAGGATATATGCAAAAATTGTTGTATGATTCCTGCATTATATTTAGATCTCAATTATATCAAACACTTAAGACATAAAAAAACCGTAAGAAATTACTATATTTTAGGCTATATATTAGAGGCTTGTATCTCTATCTAAATTGATAAGTGTGCATGTATCTATACACGCTAATCCATACAATCAGAAACTAAATACCCACAAGAAAAGATTTATACAATAATTTCTTAGCTATTTGGCATCGGATTGGCTGAGAACCTCGGGCATTACGAAACGGGAAACATGGTAAATAGTAGTTGGGGGGGAGGGGGGTCAGGTGCCAGACCTCGAATTTTTCAACTGGAGATTTCTAAATTGTTTCTGCTAATTCTCGAAGAGGGAAAGAAATATGCTAAGAGAAAGAGCATTATGAAACGCAGTTCGCTGTCTGAAAATAGCTTTGAAGGATGTAGCACATCTAATTTGACGATAAAGTGGGCAATCGAAGGAAGAAATTTTCCGATAAGGATCAATGGTGGAGAGATTATGGCACCTCTCCCCCTCCCCCCCATCTAACAAGTCGTGGGATCTGATACCACTTCTGATCACAGGTTAAATGATATGATAAGCACAACCTAATGTAAGTAAATCCAGTGTGGTCTAGTGGATAGGACACGTGGCTCTCAGCCGCGAGTCCCGGGTTCAATTCCCGGCACGGGACATAAATATAACATTTTTATAATTTATTTTATATCTTACCTTGGTTGGGTTTCTATTTCCAAGTTGCTTACTCACGTAGCTCACTATCATTCGAAAGATAAAACATAAATAACGAAAACAAAAGACTGAAATCAATGGTAAAATTAGCATAGTTTGGGAAAGTTTCTGGATGCAACTGCGAGTCTTACTTGTGAAATTGTGTGGGTCTCGTATGCATTTACTTTATATCTATTAGATGAGAAAGTCTGACCTGCGTAAATGTGAAGATAACTGTGAAACCTTTTGATAAAAGGCGTGACATGGGATTACTATGACTATTATGTCCTGTGCTAAAATAAGGAAAGTATGTCAGAAGTTGAGTGTCATGTTAAACATCTTTCCAAAATCCTGACACAGACCTATTCATCCGAGTTGTCAAAGCATTAGTATGGATGCAACCTTAGAGCCGACAAAAAATCTTTCCATGCCTGCTGAAGAATTTTCCAGGAGTACAATAGGAAGGTACAGCATCGACCCCGCGGTACACGCCACGGAATCTACGTTGCTTGGTCGAGGAAAGTATCTTTATTTTCATCTATTTTTATTTATTTATTTATTTATTTATTTATTTATTAATATTGTCTTTTAATCAAACTTTTGGTTAAAAGGGTTGTTTAGTTGGTAGAATAACTTAAAAAGACTAAGCTAAAATTTGACGCTATTCAAATTTACTCTTTAGAGAAATTGCTTCAACAGATCCAAGTTTATCTTAAGAGCAGCATTTACGGCATCCGTCTCTACGGATTGCAAAACCAATCGATTTTTTTCTATGATTGCTTCGGTTACCCCTATTGTCTTAGAATTAATGGTAACGTGCAATTATTTCTTATTATTCACTAAACCTATTCCTGGTTTTCATACTTCAATGGTTCACAAACGTCTTTCATCTAAGCTAAATGCAGAAGTCTTCCTTCTAAAAAGCATATATTTAGAGTCACATTAACGTAGTAAAGAAAACACATACACACATTCAGACAAACACTTTATCTTTCCATGTTGATCGATCACTTTACCGCCTTTTTCAGATTGTTTTTGTCTGAACAGTAATTCGGAATTAATTGTGCAAACAACGCTGAGCCAAACGAGCAAGCAAGATGGAAATCAAATGAAGCTCAGGCTATGCAAAGCAAGGAAATAATGCAATTTCTAAAATCTGTTGCTTCTCGTGCAAGGAATCGAACGCGGGTCTCGCCACCAGGCCGCATGGGATCTGTGTCATTATTTGGTTTAAAAATGGTGACCACAAAGGCAGTTTGTGTTGTCCAGCAGTGGTGTCATATTTAGCCTCCAATTAATTATTTGGAGCACTTTAGATACACGGAAGTATGACGGACTATGGGCCCTGAGGCACTGCTAAAAAAAAAAAGAAAAGAAAAGATATATAGTAAAGGACCTCGGACATTACGAAACTGGTGGAATATGGCAAATGCTCGCTGATTCTCTCGCCATATCTATGTTTGATTTATTGTGAATAAAGAGCCAGAGCAGTCTGGCGAATTGTTTATAACGGTAAAAATGTTTTGCAAGTTTTGTGTGGCAATGGAGGGCTGGAGACCTCGAATCTCCCAACTATAGACCTATTTTTTCGTATTTCTCCAAGAGAGAGAGAGAGAGAGAGAGAGAGAGAGAAAGAGAGAGAGAGAGAGAGAGAGAGAGAGAGAGAGAGAGAGAGAGAGAGAGAGAGAGAGAGAGAGAAAGGAAACAGAAAGAGCATTTGGAAGCGAATAACTTTGAAGGATGTAACTCATCAAATTTGACGATGAAATGGGCAAAAGAAGGAATAAATTTTCAGATAAGGATCAATGGTGGAATTATAGCATCCCCCCCCCCCTCATCTAACAAGTGGGACCTCATATATACATATAAATATAAACATTTCTATAAATAAATAAATTATATATTTATGTATGTCTATATTTACGAAAATAAGTATGTGTGTCTTTTTTTGTCTCTCTCTCTCTATCTACATGTCTATTTTTCTATCAATACACACATACACATATATGTGTGTGTGCGCGCGCGTGTGTGAAAGCTTCAAACACGTATCCTAAAATTCTATAATGTTGTTACCATAATACTTAATAATGTAATAGTCATAGCAATCCTATTTCACGCATCCTGTAGAATTTCCCTTCACAAAAGCGCAAAGCAAACCAACTCTCCCATATAATACGCACGAAGCAAAAACATACGAGACCCACAGAACCACACGTTTAAACACAGACACTCGCAGTTGCATCCAGAACCTTTCTCGAGCTATGCTAATCCTACCACAGTGTTTTGTTTTCAAGTTATTTAGATTTTATGCGACGAATAATACTGATCTACACGAGTAAGCGACAGAAATGGAAATGAAAACAAGATAATAAAGGAAATATAATATAAAATCATGACGTATCCCGCGCCGGGAATCGAACCCGGGCCTCGCGAGGGAGAGCCGCGTATCCTAGCCACTAGACCATGCGAGATTTATTTACTTAAATTGATTGTGTTGATAATAAATTAAGTACAGCTTGTTCACTCAAGGAAATAATGCAATTTAAAAGTATGTTGCTTCCCGTGCAAGGAATCGTCTCGCCATCAGTAACATTTGTTGCTCAGCAGTGGTATCAGATTTAGCCTCTAATCAATGTTAATAAAAAAAAGAAAGAAAGAAAGAAAGAAAGAAAGAAAGAAAGAAAGAAAAAAAAACTGCCACAGTAATAAGAATCATGAAAACTTCATAAGCTTCTACGTTTCACATAATTGTGTCATGTAAACATACATATCCATGCGTACGTGTGTATATATGAATGTAGCCTAAATCCAGCCTTTATTTTTCTATGCACTAAATACGTCACCAGAGAAGAGTACGGTGTAATACAGTGCATTTGGAGCACTATAGATCCACGGAAGTATGGCGGACTGTGGGCAACAAAATGCAAGGAAGACTGTGTCCCTCGGGGTGCGTTATGGTATTTCGTGAGGAAAAATGTCGCAGAGGTAGGCCTACGTTGGACTGGTATGAGAGGAGTGCACTGCGGGGACACTGAAAAACACTTAACTTTTCGCGGAATATGATGGATTGTTCCAGCGATTGCCACAGGCGCCGTTCTTGTTCTTGTTCTCATGGCAGATGGAAAAGGAAGTGAGGAAGAGTGCACTGCAGCAAACGATGTGGTTCTCTGCGCAGACGAGGCTTCAATGCTGAGCGATCTGGTGCGGGAGGGAGGACGTAGAAAGAATAAGTAACACGGTATTATCACAGTGATATCGGTTACACGAGTTGCTGCTCAGAGGCAGTGTTCCGTTTAGATGTTTAGAAAAAACGGTAATATCACAAGATTTTAGGAAGAGAGAAGGTATTACAGAATTCTATGCTATACTTATTGGGGAGAGGGGGGGGGGCATATACTAGCCTCTTGACCAAAGTTACATCAAGATTTCAGGTCATATTTTCATTCTGCTGAAGTCTATTCTGTTAAAGTGAGAAAGAGAGGGGAGGCAAAGAAAAAAAGCGAATGGATAGGAGAGAGAACGTTGTGGTATTTTGCGTAAGATGGTCTAACCAAGGGAGGTGTGGCACCTTTGGTGACGTCATCAGGACTCCCCGTGCTTCTCCCGAAATTCCGATTGGTTCTGTAGCGGTGGCACTGTAGAGACGGATGTCGTAAATTGCTGAAGCAATTAAGCTAAAGAATAAGGTCTTGATAAAGAGATATGAAAATTAAAGTTACTTAGCTCGACCAAGCAGCGTTGTTTCCGTGGGGCGTACCGCGGGGCCGATGCTGTACCTTCCTATTGTACTTTCAATAAATTCTTCTGTTATTCAGCAGACATGGAAAGATTTTTTGTTGGGTCTAGTCTCTGTCATGATTTTAGGAAGAAGTTTAACATGATTCTGAACTTCTGACAGACTTCTGGCACACGACATCATCGTCAGTAATTCCATGTCACGTATTTTATCCAAATGTTTCACAGTTCCTTTACCTTTACGCAAATCAAACTCATCCAATACGTATAAAGTAAAAGCATACGAGACCCACACAACCTCACAGGTAAGCACAGATCCCTTTCCAAGTTATGCTAATCTTCCATTGATTTCACATTTATATTTTATCCTACGAAAGATAGTGATCTACATGAGTGAGCAACATGGAAATAAAAACCCAACCACGGTAAGAGAAGAAATATAATATCAACTTACAAGGAGTAAAAGTAAAAAATATGGCGCTGTCCCGTGCCAGGAATCGAACCCGGGTCTCGCGGGTGAGAGCCGCGTATCCTAGCCACTGGACCACACTGGATTTGCTAGTGAGGTTAGCAATGGTATCATATCACACTTGTTAGATGGGAGAGGAGTTGCCATAATCTCTCCCCCATTGATCCTTATTGGAAAAATTCTTACCTTTTGCCCATTTCATCGTCAATGTAGATGTGCTTCATCCTTCAAAACTATTTAGAGACAAGAAACTGCGCCCTCAAAGGATCTTTTTGATGCCATATTTCTTCAAAAAATAGGAGAAAGAATTTAGAAGTCTGCAGTTGACAAGTTCGAGGTCTGCATTCCGCCATTAACACAAAAGTAACCTATTAATACCCTTATACTCAGTTTGGCAGACTATTCATAAAAAAAAAAAAAAATCTGATGCTATATTATACACACATTCAGCGATAATACCTTTATAGTGGAAAGGGAATTGTGAGAGATAAGAGCGAAAGCAAGAGAGAAAGAAAATGGAATCATAGGGTTACATTATTGAATATAATATATAATGTAAAGGAAATGTCATTAACTCAATTTCGGTTGAAGCTGTCTATAGAAAATACGCACTTATATTCTAATCGGTGTAGAATTGCAAGAATGTAATATAGATAATAAGCATCTGACACAAACTTACAAAATATATTTTCTTTGACATTATTATCTCAGTCGTACGCTGTTGATGTTATGAATATAGAAACAAAAACTATTTTCATTCTGTGTGAGCCGGAGAGGGTGAACTGGCTTGTGTTTGATTCATTGTGAATATAGTGCTAATTGAGTAGTAAGGGGGAGGGTGGGGGAGGGACCCCTACTTCCTTCGTTAAAATTTGTTGAATTGTTGATTTAATACTCTCTATTTAGCAATTCATCAGGGACTTCTATAAACATTAGAACAGAAGAAGTTAACCCATTAACGAAGTTGGTAGAAAGGGAACAACGAGAGGAAATAAAGAAGGGAGGAATGACAATTTTACGATAGCAACTGTATTTCCGCTGAATTGATTTCTTTAAAATGAAAAGTCGTTTGGCAAACTGTTTATAAGAGTAATAATGCTTTGCAAGTTATTTTCGCGTAAATGCCGTAAATGGCGTGTAGCTTTCAGAAGATTTCTAAATTCATTCACCTATTTTTAGAAGAAGGAATGTGGCAACAAAAAAGCATTTGGATACGCAGTTCGTTGTCTCAAATTAGCTTTAAAGGATGTAACGCATCCATTTTGACGATAAAATGAGCAAAGGAAGAAATTTTCCGATTAGGAAAAGAGATTATGGCAACCCCCCACCTCCCTCATCTAACAAGCGGGACCTGATGCTATTACTCACCACAGGTTAATATTATGTTTAGCACATCATGGCATAATGTCTGAACGCAATGTGGTATCAGATTTACTCAGTTTACAAAATTTTTATTATGTTTTATATCTTACCATGGTTGGGTTTCTATTTCCAAAGTGATTTTTCATGTAGATCAATATTATTCATAAAAAAAAACTTCTTATAATGTCAGATAACGTTAAAACACATCACTGTGAAATCAGTGGGAACCTTAACATAGTAGGAAGAGTTTCTGTGTGCAGCTACGAGCGTGTCTGTGTTTCCTTGTGAGATTGTGTGGGTCTCGTATGCTTATTATATGTATTATATGGCAGTTAGTTTATTTTGTGTAATTGCGAAGAGAACTGTGAAACATTTTGATAAAATATGTGACATGGAATTACTATGCCTTTTATGTCGTGTGCTAAAATAAGGAGAGTTTGTCAGATATGTATCATGTTAAACATCTAAAATCCTGACAGAGACCTCTGCTTCCAAGTTGTCAAAGCATTAGTATGGATATAACGCTAGAGCAGACAAAAAATCTTTCCATGTCTGCTGAATAACGGAAGAATTTACCGAAAGTACAGTGGGAAGGTACAGCATCGGCCCCGCGGTACGCCCCACAGAAAACAACGTTGCTTAGTTGAGCAAAGTAACATTAATTTTTACTTCGTTTTGCCAAAGATTACTGCATAGAGATATTGCTTCAGTAGAATCAAGTTAATCTTAAGAACAGCATTTACGACCAGTCTCTACAGTGCCACCGCTACAGAACCAATCGGAATTTCGGAAGAAGCACGGGGAGTCTTGATGACGTCACCACAGGTGCCACACCTTGGTTAGATTACGCAAAATACCACGACGTTCTCTCTCCTATTTATTCGCTCTTTTTTATTCTTTGCCTCCCCCTCTCTCTCCCTTCAAAAGAATAGACTTCAGCAAAATGAAAATATGACTTTGTTACTTTTGTCTAGAGGCTAGGATATACTAGACATAGCATAGAATTCTGTAATACCTTGTCTCTTCCTAAAATCTTGTGATATTACCGTTCTCTTAACATCTAAATGGAATACTGGGAAATGACACAACGGTATCACTGTGTTAATACCGTGCTATTTACTCTTTCTACTTCCTCCCGCACCAGATCAGCATTTAAGCCTCATCTGCACATTGAACCACATCGTCTGCTGCAGTGCACTCTACCTCACTTCCTTTTCCATCTTCCAGGAGAACAAGAACAAGAACGGCGTCTGTGGCAATCGCTGGAACAATCCATCATATACTGCGAATAGCTAAATGTTTTTTTGCTGCAGTCGGAACAGCGTTTCACTGTCCCCTTAGTTCCCTTGTCTCAATCCAATCTAACGTAGGCCTACTTCTGTGACATTTTTCCTCACGAGAGGCAAAACTCACCCCGAGGGAGTCTGTCGTTCTTTTTTCCATTTTGATGAACACAACCTCTTTGTACTTTGTTGCTCACAGTCTGTCATACTTCCGTGAATCTATAGTGCTCGAAATGCACTAATTCCGATGACGTAATTAGTGCATCGAAAACATTAGCTGGATTTCAGGCTACATTGATTCACACGCACGCACTCAAATGTATGTTTGTCTGACACAATTACGTGAAACATGTAGAAGCTTACTAAGATTTCATGATTCTTATTACTGTGGCACCGATTTTTTTTTTTTTTTTTTTTTTGCTTGTGATTAGCATTAATTAGAGGCTAAATCTGATACCACTGCTGGGCAGCAAATGTTGTTATTGAGTTCAACACAATGAAATCACCTATTGATACAGATCCAGTGTGCCGTTCGAGTCCATGCATGGGAAGCAACAGATTCTTTAAATTGCATTATTTCCTTGCTTTGAAGAAGCTGTGCTTAATTTTTTAGCAGCACAGTGTCATTATTTACGTATATCCCGAGTGGTCTAGTGGCTAGGATAAGTGGCTCATATTCAGCGGATATAGAGTTGCTATTGTAAAATCGGCATTATTCACTTCTTTAATTCTCTCGTTCCTCTTGTCTCTCCCTCTCTACCAACTTTGTAAACGGGTTAGCATCTTTTGTGTTGTAACGTTTATAAAAGTTACGATGAATTGCTAAATAGTGAACATTACATCAACAATTCTGTAAATCTTGAATTAGGAGGCAAGTGGCACCTATCCCCTCCCCCACCATTCCCCCTGAACTACTCAACTGGCTCTTTATTCACAATAAATCAAACACAGCCGGTTGCTGGCGAGAGAATCAGCGAGAATTTACCATATTCCCCCAGCTTCGTAGAGCCCGAGGTTCTCAGCCAATCCGACGCCAAATAGCTAGGAAATTATTGTCTGAAGGAATGTTTTTTCCTTCTTTTTCTAGGGGAAAGGGATCTCATTACCCTCTTCCTTCTACTCCCATTGGTCTTGATTTTGTTACTAATCCTGGTATTTTTGTGAATAACAATGCCATTTACTTCTGAACGCCTGCACTCTATAACGTACCCCCCCCAGAAAAAAAGAAAAAAAGAAAAAAAAATGCACATCAAATATTCTTTTCTTATTATTCATTAAGCTTTTATATCCTTAACATTATTTCGCTATGGTCGGAATTACCAGTGTTTATCCTGTATTCTAACCTTTTCTTGTGGGTATTTAGTTTCTAATTATCATATGGATAAGCGGGTTTAGATTATTACAAACTTATCAATTTAGATAGAGACACAAGCTTCTAATATGTAGCCTTAATTATACTTAATGGTTCATATACATCTTATATCTGATTTTTTTTTTTTTTTTTTTTTTTTTTTTTTAGTGTTTAATGCAGGGAAAATACATCAATTTTCGCATATATTCCTCTTTTTTGTGCTTCAGTGGTTTACAAATGTCACCCCTCAGCTAAGCTTAACACAAAAGCCTTATTTCTTAAATACATATTTTATACCTATAGGCACACATGAACGTAGTAACGAGACATACATACACATTCACAGACATGCACACTATATGTTTCCATGCAAATCGATCGCTTTACCACCTGTTTCAGATTCCTTTTGTTTAAAAAGCAATTCGGAAGTAAATATGCAAATAAGGCTGAGCCAAACGAGCAAGCAAGATGGAAATCAAATGAAGCCAAGGTTATTTTTCAAAGCAAGGAAATAATGCAGTTTATAACATCCGTTGTTTCCCGTGCAAGGAATCGAACGCGGGTCTCGCCACTAGCCGATATGAGATTTTTTTAAAATGTTTTAATTATGTTGAAAATAAACAGCATGTGCTGCCCAGCTGTGGGATCAGATTTAGCCTCTATTAATCACACGCAAAAAAAAAAAAAAAAAAAAAAAATTGGTGCCACAGTAATTAGAATCAGGAAATCTTAAGGTTGGTAAAAAGGTTGGTTGTTTGGTTGGCAGAATAACTAGTTATTCAAATTTTACCTGAGGTGTCTAAGCTAAATTTTGATGCTATTAAACTTTGCTCTTTAGAGAAATTGCTTCAGCAGATCCAACTTAATCTTAAGGACAACATTTACGGCTTTTTTTTTCCATGGATTGCAATTATTTCTTATCATTCACTAAGCCTGTCAATTATTGTTTATTATTCACTAAGCTTCTATATCCTTAAGGTTATTTTGCCATGGTCGGAATTACCAACGTTTCTTCTAAATTATGTTTTTTTTTCGTGTGCATTTAGTTCCTATTTCCCAAATGGATAAGCCTGTTTCGATAAATGCATACATATCACTTTAGATAGAGACATTAGTTTTAATATGTAACTAAAATATAGTAAATGTTTCATAAATATCTCTTTCGCGTACATTCTTTGTTTCCACATTTCTTTCATCTAAACTAAATGCAAAAGTGTTCCTTCTTTGATGCATATATTTTATTTACAGAGTCACATTAACGTAGTAAAGAAAACACATGCACACATTCAGACAAACACTTTATCTTTCCATGCCGATCGATCACTTTACCGCCTTTTTCAGATTGTTTTTGTCTGAACAGTAATTCGGAATTAATTGTGCAAACAACGCTGAGCCAAACGAGCAAGCAAGATGGAAATCAAATGAAGCCCAGGCTATTCAAAGGAAATAATGCAATTAATAAAATCAGTTGCTTCTCGTGCAAGGAATCGAACGCGGGTCTCGCCACCAGGCCACATGAGGATCTGTATTATTATTTGGTTTAAATAAGTATTATTATTTGGTTTAAATATTATTATTTGGTTTAAATAAGTATTATTATTTAGTTTAAATAAGTATTATTATTTGGTTTA
>NC_091554.1:8788728-8796228 GCF_042767895.1 Penaeus vannamei
AGTATATGAGTGAGTGAGTGAATGTCTTAGTGATTCCCGTGTGTATCCGGGAGGGAGTGGAAAGGATAGAGGGGATGGAGGGAGAGAGAATGTGCGTATAGTTGGAGTTGAAGAGGGTGGGTTGTGATGGGAGGGAGTAGGAGGAAGTGGTGTGTGGGGAATATTAGTGCTAGGAGGATGGATATCAGAAGGATGGATAGTTGAAGTTGAAGGGGATGTGTTGTCTTGGGAGCGATTAGGAGCAAGGGGTGTAGGGGTGCTATGAGTAAGAGGGGGATGGATTTCAGGAGGATGGGTATTGGGAGGATGGCTATCGGTGGTGGACGGAATTGAGGGGGTTAGGTTGTGTTGAAAGGGAGTAGGAGGAAAGGGTGTAGGGGGAATATGAGTGGGAGTGGTATGGATATTGGCAATCACTTCAAGTGTGGAGGGAGCATGAGATATGGAATTTTGTGTGTCAAGCATATACCTTTGAATGTCTTCCATAATTTCTGCAGTGGAGTTGGTTGGAGAGTTTTGTGGGACAAAGGTTTTCTTATGAGGGGGGAAGAGGAGACTGGTGTCTGAGGGGTAAAGGTAAAGGTAGGTGGAGGTGAGTGTGTGGTAGAGGAAGAAGGAGTGGAATATTTAGTCTGTCTACTTCGGGTAGTGTGGGGAGGGAGAGGGTATGGTGTTGGGGCTGTAGTTGAGATTGGAGCTGTGGTTGAGATTGGGGTGTCTGGATTTAAGAGTGGCAAAAGAATTTGACTATGAGAGGTAAAATGTAAAAGTGGAAGTGGTGGAAGTGGGGAAGTAAGTAGGTATAGTGGAGAGTGTAGAGACATCTTGAGGTGGAGGGGGAGGGGCAGAGCGAGCAATATTACTAGAGTAGGGAGTATGAGAGAAACCTTGTTGACGTGCTTTCTGTCTGGCTTCACGTAAAGTGAGACCTTTTTTGTATCTGAGAGTTGCTACCTCAGACTCTAACTTGTAAGTGGGACAGCCTCTATAAAATACATTATGGGGGCTGTTGCAGTTAGCACATGTACGTGTTTGTGTAGAGCAGTTTGAATGGTTATGGCTGGGTTGGGCACATAGAGGGCATCGGGCTGTGGAATGGCAGTGTTTGACAGGATGTCCAAAGCGCCAACAGTTTTGACATTGATGGGGAGGGGGTTGGTATAGTCGAACAAGGAGGGATTGTCCACCAATGTAGATACATAAGGGAAGGTCATGTGTACAGAAAGTAATTTTGGCAATGTTGATCGGTTTCTTTTATTGACCTCTAGGAGGAATGGTGTTGCAATGTACTGATTTCACATCTTGGCCTTTGAGGCATCCTAATAAGTCTTCTCCACAGTCTGACCAATCTTTGGTATTGACTGGGCAGATTGCTGGGGAGAGTGAGACAGTTCCGGTACAAGTATTAAGGGTTGGATGAGGTTCTGCGGGAATGGGGTAGCCAGAATAATCAGCTAGATTTGATGATGCTATAGATTCAGTTTCTGATTTGACTGTAACGAGACGGGAGCGATCGTGTCTGGTATAGAAAGGGACTGCCCGCTTGTTTGTGGAGGCATTGTTGAAAGAGAAGAGTGTTGCCTGAGTAAGGAGGTCCCATTTAGCTGGGCTAAACAGAGTATTTAATAAGATATTTGTTGGATTGGTGTTGGTGGATGGTTGGGGACGTATGGAAGAGGGAGTATTATTGAGTGATGGAGAATAAGGCTGTAAGGTAGTAATACGGGAGGATGGGGTGCTTGATGAAGGTTGTGGGGGTAGAGTTGATGAATTTGAGGAAGTTGGGAGGGTAGGAATGTCTTTTGGAGATTGAGTCTGTAGGCATTGAGGAGTGGGTTGTAGTTTCAGTGTTCGGAGTCGAGGTCAAAGGAGAGCCTGGGATTGGGGAGCCGGTAGGGCTATTTGATGAAGGGGCAAGCCTCATTGCCCCTAATAAGGGTATTACATCTTCATTACAGGCCATGGGAAGCCTTGATTATGTAAAGGGAAATAAACAGTCCACCCCCCAGTGCCCTGTACGGGGGTAAGGGCTAGACAACCAAATCAGGGGAGTACTGTGCCCATGGTTCTCGCTGGCCATTCAGAACTGGCACAAGGTCAGCCTTTCATCCTTTCAGCACGGCTCTTACACCTTAGGAAGTAGATAGTAGAAGGGGTTGGAGAAGGGATGGAAACAAAAAGCTGGAGGGGGAAAAGGCCATGCAAAATTAGGCAGGGGAGATCCCTGCACTGGGCCTCAGTCTCCATCTCCTAAGGACCCCTACGACAACAATGGGCAAAGGATTGTTTTTTTTTTTTATTACATAAGTAACCAAATTATCTTCATTTGCCTGTTTTTTTTTTTTGTGTTTGTGTGTGTGTTTGTTTGTGTGTGTGTGTTTGTTTGTGTGTGTGTGTTTGTTTGTTTGTGTGTGTGTGTTTGTTTGTATGTGTGTGTTTGTTTGTTTGTGTGTGTGTTTGTTTGTTTGTTTGTGTGTGTGTTTGTTTGTTATGTGTTTGTTTGTTTGTCTGTGTTTGTTTGTTTGTGTGTGTTTGTTTGTGTGTGTTTGTGTGTGTGTGTTTGTGTGTGTGTGTGTGTGTGTGTGTGTGTGTGTGTGTGTGTGTGTGTGTGTGTGTGTGTGTGTGTGTGTGTGTGTGTGTGTGTGTGTGTGTGTGTGTGTGTGTGTGTGTGTGTGTTTGTGTGTGTGTGTGTGTGTGTGTGCGCGTGTGTGTGTGCGTGTGTTTGTATTAGGATCTTAAAAGAATGATGCACCCACATGAGATTATGATACTCATTACACAATAATTATCTTTTGCACCCTTATGTTTAATATCAGTTCATGAATGGTAATGATATACATGTAAACATCCCAACAATAGAATAATATTAACTGATTTAGAATGCTTTTAGATAACAAATTCAATATTGTTTGATAATACCTCCATTGACATTAAGAATTATTTTCTATAATAAAAAGAAAAAAAAAGTCCATTAGAATTCTCAAAGAAAGTGAGATCTTAGACAGTATTATAAGAGATCATCTCATTAGACTAATTCTTCAATACCTTTATCTACTAAATTAGTCAGATGAGGTGTACCTGGAGGCTGGAGTGCAGAACATCACCTCCGGACCACTGTGCTTGGAGAGGGTCGAGCTAGAACCTTCGCCCTTCTTTTCAGGTGATTATCAGTACTTACGCACGTATTCTAGCAATTTCATGAGGCATTTTGTTAAGCAGTTAAGGGCTTGGAATGATTTTTTTTTTTGTCTTTTACCTGGGATGAATATCAATGGTACTTTTTTCTTTCATTGGAAATATTTTCTCTTTTGATTTTTGTTTTTTAAGTTTGGAGAAGAATTATTTGGTATTTAAGCTAGTAAAGGGGATGTTTATGTGGTAATGAACTTATTGAAATGGAATGCAATCATAGAAACTACTTTTATTTGTTATATTGAATTACCTGTAGCGTTCTCTGCCTTTTACAATGTGATTTTGTAACTATTCCAAAGATCTTTATCCTTCCAGTTACTCCAATGAACACCTTGGCTCAGGAATCTAACTCACTGGTTTTTGGCCGGATGAATGTTGTCAACCCTCATGACACACGACAATACCTTTATTGTCTAAAGCCAAAGCCAGAAGCGCGTATGAATCTGTCTTTGTTACGGCAAGCTACAGCCATAGGCAAGCTTGACATTGTATGGCGAACTAACATGGGTGACCGTGGGAGGCTGCAAACAAGCCAGCTTCAGAGAATGGTTAGTGTGGCTTTAAGACATTATGTAATATTTAAGTCAAGGGCAGGTTAGAGTAACAATAATTAGTTACTCATCAGATATTTGTGGTTTATTATTATTCCATTTCTTTAGATAAAAATTTTAGGCTTTGTAATAGAAGGGAAGTGAATTTCTTTTATATGAAAGTGCAATTCTATGTAATTTGTTGAAAGTATTTGCATTTTATTTAGAGATTTTCATAAAGGAAAAAAGGTATAACATCATTAATCCATTCATACCAGGAGTGCTTGTATACATGCCCACTTTCATTAGTGAATTAGTCGAGTTTGCACATTGAAAGCTCCCAAAATGCTTCACTAGGGAGTCCGTTTCTAGGCAACCTGATCTCATTTGTTCACCCCCATTCCTTTGATTTTCAGGAAGAAAGGCCTTTATGTTAATTACCTTTAGTATTGTTGATAATGTTATAAAAATGATTACATTAATGATAATAATTCTAAAAATGATTATAAGAGTAGAAGAAATAAAACTTTTCCCCCTGAAAATTCAAGCAATGGGGTAAACAAGGGATGTCAGCCAGCAATGATATCTGACTCAGTTTCTTTATCAATGTTTTTTTAGCTTTCTGATTTTTTTTTTTCCAAGGCAGTAGATCAAGTGAAGTTTATCTGCAATTCCTTTAGGAGACATCTTTGTCGTGTTTCTAATTGTATGGTTTACATGCAGGCACCGCAATATGGGGATGTGAGAGTTACAGTAGAAAAGATACCCAATGTTGTGCAGTTGGAAGAGCAATTTTCTGTTGGCCTGTCTATCACAAATATATGGTAAGGTTGATATAAAAGGGACCCAGTGAAAGATTGCCCTACATTGGCTTTAAACAGATCACAAAGATCCAATGTCATGGTGTTAAAAGCTAAAAAATTAGCTGTAGTATCCTGATACATAATAGTTTAGGTGCATTGTTTCAACTAGGGAGAGATTAAATTTTTATTGTTCATTGACAGTGAAAGAAACCTAGAGCTGCACTTAGACTTCCTAAGTGGTGGCGGTGGCTCTGAATGGAATGGAGTTAGTAGCCGGAGTCTACCACAGCTTCGACCTGGAGAGTCCACTTCACTCTCGCTTTCTCTTGTTCCTCTCCATACAGGGTTACAGGTTAGTAGTATTGATATGAACAAAGATGCTTTGGAATCTTAGTCTTTGAAGAAATGATGAAGTAAATGGATGTTGTATGGTTAATTTGATTTCATTTTCCAGACAATTGCTGGGGTTCGTTTGACAGACACCTTTCTTAAACGGACATATGACTATGAGAACCTTGCACAGGTGTTTGTGACGAATGAGAAGACAAAAGAAAAGGAAGATTTCTTCTCTGCTTGGATAAACCAACCTGTTTAAGTCTATCCTTTGAACTTGTAGTTGAGACTAGAGTATTAAAACAAATGTAAATATCTGTATATGGCTTGCTGTTATGAGAGAGTTTGAGTGGAAAAATTTGATTAGTACATAGAAAGAGATTTGAAGATTGAAGTGTATTTTCCATTTCTGTGTTGACATTCCAGATATGAATGTTTGTTCATCTTCATAAAGTCTGCTTTAGAAAGCGAGTTATTACAAATTCAGCCTTTGCCTAAGATATTACTTATTGAGATGCAACTGCTCTTCTCGGTATGTAATCCTAAGGATATTTTGAAAATTGCTTGTCTGAATATTTATTATGAGATTTGTTTGTTGTATTTTATTGTTTTTTATGAATTAGTGTTGAAAACAAATATCAAAGCACTTTGTTCAGTCTATCTTGTATAAAATAATGTTGCATATCTTGTTTTATTTAATCATGGTTTCAATGTTTTAAAAGTTTAGTCAATTAGTATTCAATATATTTGAATTGAGTAACCATTTGCAATAGCCAATTACTTTATATTGCCCTTTCTTTGCTTTCTTTGTACTGAAATGTTTTTATATGGATCTATATTGAATGAATGCATTATGCATAGTATATATTTTAATTACCCATTCTTTATGTATAGAGATATGACCATTGGGCCCTTTTAAACTTTTTTTTTTTTCTCATTTTACCTGTTACTAGTCCTCATTTAGACCTTAACCATGTTAGAAAATGCATGTACAATATCTGGATGCCAAATTTATTACCATTATTTTTATCTAAAGCATTAGTACGTTTGTTGTTGTTTGTAACAGGGTGTTACTTCTATGATGTTAAAATATGGACTTCTGTTTAATCATCTGTTTAATCATATTTTCACCATAATAAGTTTTAAATATTTTGGTTGGTGATTAGGGCTCTTATATTTCATTCAAGACACAGACATTACATAACTAAATTGGGTCTGAAAGATGTGCTTTTAATAGTAATAATTCAGATATGAAACACTAATACAGTCTGTTTTGCTGTTAATGCTGCTTATTAGTATGTGGGAAAATACCTAAGGTTAATTTCTAACCAATGCTATATATACTTTATAAATCATTCTAATGCTTGGAAATTATTAAGACAAAAACAAGAGGAGTACAGGTTGTTGGGTTAAAGCACCAGTAATTTATTCATTGTTAACAAAGGCCGGTACAAAATGGACAATGTGCGACTTGCAACATGCACTAGTTACAACAATACTAGGATACTCTTAGCTCAAGCCTGAGGTTGAGGGCCTGAATTCTCAAGTCTCGCATGATGTTATGGAAGTACTTTTTACCTAACTCATAGTGCAAAAAATCTAGGATGTCAAATGCTACTCCCTTCTTAGGTAAAAATATTTCCTAGGAATAAGGATTCTATCAGTTGGAGATTCATTCTATAATAGAATTAGTCCAATTTACCCTAAGTGCCCAATGTACAAGTGATTAGAATGTGCATTTTTTTCTCTGTCGTATGCACTGCTGGTGTGATTAGTACTGCAAGACAAGACTACTATGGCAGGTGTCTCTGAAAATGAAAAATTATAAGGAGAGCATGGTTTATTATATTTTTAAGTGGAGGTTTATATTTTGTCCAATATTGTTTGATATTTAAATAGAAGTGAGTGAATAATCTTTTTAAATAGACAGTAGCTTGAGTTTATTATAATGCTCATATTTACTGCAGGTTCTTTTGTAGGAACAGATCCTCCTCCCAAAAATGAAAGCTCAGTCAAACCACATGTAGTGGCTACCAAAAATGGTACATAGCAGTACTATTTCTGTCAAAATCCAACACTTGGGAATGTTGTTTAGCCTCTTGTAAGTCATTCTAAAAACCCAAACCACAGCCTTATTCAAAACCAGAACCATATCTCCTTTACAAATCACGTATCTCAGCAATTTCTTTCATGAGTCTCTCAACTTTGCCACATTAATTTGTCAGGCACTCCTACAAATCCTCATTTTTATTTTATACCACAACCCTGAGTATTCTCACCATTAGCTCTTTCTATGTAGTTCAACTGATAATCTTTAGTTCACCCTCTGTCTTGCATGAATACACTTTCTTTAGCATTCACTCTTAGTGGCATTTGAATTATAACTAATGTTTCTTCCCCTGCATTCCATTAAATGAAAAATCTTGTATTGCATTATTCAGTGACCCTTATATTTATCATAATTACTAATTGATGGATCTCTCTACACCTTTCCTTTGTGAATCATGAATATAATAACTTATATGAATAATAATATGAATATGAGCTTTTAAAAAGTACATTATAATGTTTTGGGGGCACTTACAGCCCCCAAAATGGGGCAAAAATAATAAAAAAAAATCTGCAGTTTATGATCAGTGCAT
>NC_091554.1:8813196-8815696 GCF_042767895.1 Penaeus vannamei
TTCACCGACATGTGCAAACACTAGTCAATAATTTCATTATACTTTCCTTGGTATATGTAGTGCAGTTGCCTTAATTAGTATTGCCCAATATATTTCACTAGCATATGATAATGAAATGTTGCACAATGCATATGGTTGGAAAAAGGCAAATAAAGTGCATATAAATCATTACACATATATCTAACTTCTGAAGCAATAAAACATCCATGAATAAATAGTAAAGAGATTTTGTAGAGGGGGAACTGAAGATGAAAATATGGGGTTAATGCCACAAAGTACCTAATCACCATTTCACATTCACTACATTCCATCCACAATGAAAAAGACATAGTACACATGACTGCACAATTATCACTCATATTTAGACTCTTGGGACACCTGAAACGGAGTGCCAGACTGGCCACTTACACCCATCAGCCAATCACAGTTGAGACAGCCCGACAGAGATTGGCTGACAGACGTTTCAGGTGAGCCAAGTGTCTCAGAATATAAGCATATCCCCTAAAGAAGCGAGTCTACATGGAAAATAAGCTAGAGGGAAGGTATGGTGGGTGTGGCTAGAGTAAACTTGCCAGACAAACCCAGACCTATCTGGTGATACAATATCCCATTCAAAGGTAAAACAGTGCAGGGAAACAGCCTTTCACTTTTTTTACATGTGCAAAAAGATGCCATGACTGTGGTAAATATGACTCTAAGTAAAAAATGTGGCAACCCATGATCATTGTTACCATGCTCTGGGAAGTTAATTAGCTTATACCTAAGGCTATGTAGACCTAGACGTGAAAACACAGCTAAATTGATCTGTAGCAAATAAAAAAAAAATACTATATCAACTTTGTGTACGTCTAGTGCACATACATTTTCTGTTTTATGGTTAATAAACACGAAATCGGAAAATGTTTGGCAATTACTGTCTATAAGTAGTATCATAACTAAGATATGCAAATATCTAAATCATTCTTAACTACACTGGATACTGTTTGGTCCCGTTTTGCCTAATTACCATGAAATGTAAATTGATTATGAATAGTAATCCATAACGGTAGAGATTCATCCCGTAACATTCCCAGTGGATTCAAACTTCGGCATTCATTTCGCACAATATGTATCCACCTTCAACTTACCCTTTAAGCTCAGGATATGATCCTTATCCTTACTGTCCATGGTGAAGAGGATAAAATCACAAACAAGAGTAAACGCTCACTAGAACAACACAGCCGTCCTCCGTCAGCTGTTTTGTGTTGACATTTGGGAAGAGGGGATTCAGAGGGAAAACGAACATATAATTTTCTCATAGTCATTGTCATTCATTTTTATCATTTTTAGTCACTAACATTATTGTTCTAATCACTAGCACAATATCTGATTTTTTGGTTGATATGATCACAAGAATTTTCATCAATGGTAGTATTATTTGTTCTCCCATTCATTAAATGTATCTATTGAGGGCATTGGACTCATCATATTTGCGATATCACTTTTATGATATTACATCATATAATAACTTTATCATTATTATTATCATTTCATTGTTGTTGTTAATGCTATCGATAGTCTTTATTGTTGACGTAATTATTAATTCCACTATCATTATCGTTTTCTTTATCATAATCATCATTAACATTACTTTCATTACTGTCTCATTATTACTATTGTTGTTATTATCATTATCATTATCATTTTTACCGTTATCATCATAATGATTATTGATATTTCTATCATTAGTATTGTTATCATGATTATTATTATTATTGTTATCATTATTATTATTACTATTCTTATTCTAATTTTTACCATTATTATTATTATTATGATGATGATGATGATGATGATTATCATTATTATTGTTATTATTATTATTGTTATTATTATCATTATTATTATTATTATTATTATTATTATTATTATTATTATTATTATTATTATTATTATTATTATTATTATTATTATTATTATTATTATTATTATTACTATCATTATTATTCTCACTATTACCATTATTATCATCATCATCATCATTATCATCATTATTGTTATTATCATTATCATTGTTATTATTATTATATCATTATTATTTTTATTATCATTATCATTAGTATCATTATTACTATTATTATCATTATTACCCTTATCATTTGTTATTATTATCATTATTATCATTTGTATTATTATCATTATTATCATTATTACCATTATCATTTGTTATTATTATTACTATCATTATTATTATTATCCTTATTATTTTTATTACTATTATTATTATCAATATTGTCATTATCATTATTATCATTATCGTTATTATTATTAGTAGTAGTATTGTTATAATCATTATTATTATTATTATCATTATTATTATTACTATTATTATAATTATCATTATCATTATTATCATTGTTATTATCATTGTTATTACCATTATTATCATCATTATTATTATCATCATTATTATTGTTAATATCATTATCATTAGCGTTGTTAATATCATCTTTATCAATAT
>NC_091554.1:8823196-8838196 GCF_042767895.1 Penaeus vannamei
AATATGTCACTTAGTTATAAGTATCACATCAAAGAAACTAAAAGAGCATAATCTCGTTACTTAAGGCATTCTCACTATTTCTAGTACTCTGCTTCAAACGAAAGATAAAAAAGAAGTAAAAAAGGAAGAACACGAGGTGTAATGAGTAAAGCTGTGCAAGAAGGAGAATCTCGACATTTCATCTCTTAAAACAGAGGCATATCAAGAGCATGACAAACTCGTCTGCCCTTGACAAGGTCATGGAAAGGTGTTTTAAATTTCAGTGAAGCTTCTTTTCCTCTCCTGATTAAACCCAGTGAAAAATAGTGATTATGAGTATTTTGATACGGTATACAATTTCCAACAAGCCTTGTGTTCTACCATTCACTGCAAAATCCTTTTAACAAATGCTCACTTTTCCCCCAAGAACTAAGAACTTCCCATAAAGCTAGTCTAGAAGCATACACTTTAAGGATGAAAACTATCATTAACAGCCCATAGAGAGAGAAAAAAATATATAATCTTATTTATAATTTCAGTTATTCAATCTGTGCATGAATTATGAGCAATACTTGTATATTCTGCCCCTTTCTAACAAAGCAGTAATATATGATTGCAAAGATGAGAGATTGCTCAATTGCGTTATATTTAAAAGGACTGTGTCTATAATAATAAAATGACTGCCACAGGCAGCAATATGACATGTGTAAGGAATACAAATCCTGTAGCATATGGCACCTAGAACACTTCTCAATACTACTGAAGATAAGATCAAATCTAACCCTCAGACTACAAGTTTCCATTCAAAGTAATCATCAAACACAGCCACAGTCCTTTAATAGAAGCTATTTACACAATTCCAGATGACAAATCAAATGTTTCCATAATACTGTAAAAATGGTGTAATTTCCAAAAAATGCTGTTAGAAACCTTTTTTCCTTAGATTAACACATCATAACTATCTACAACAAACGTATTTAGAATTGTTTCGTATCTTACAATCTCATTAATTTTTTAATCTGATATTTTCTAACCTTTCCATAAAATTGTGAAGAACAAACAAGCTGTCATTTCATGGAATATTAGAGTATCAGTGATGTGCAAGAACATTGAAAACATTTTTACTATTCATAAACATGAAAAATCTGCTCTTATGCTCAATGAATTAACATTATCTTATTAAAATATGCACATATAAAAAAAATCTGAAAACCTCAGCTGATCTTTGTATCATTCAAAAAATTTCATTTGGGTGAGAGAGAGAGAGAGTGAGAGTGAGAGTGAGAGTGAGTGAGTGAGTGTGAGAGTGAGTGAGTGAGTGTGAGTGAGTGAGTGAGTGAGTGAGTGAGAGAGTGAGTGAGTGTGAGAGTGAGTGAGTGTGAGAGTGAGTGAGTGTGAGAGTGAGTGAGTGTGAGAGTGAGTGAGTGAGAGTGAGTGAGTGAGTGAGAGTGAGTGAGTGAGTGAGTGAGTGAGTAAGTGAGAGAGAGTGAGAGAGTGAGAGTGAGAGTGAGAGTGAGAGTGAGAGTGAGAGTGAGAGTGAGAGTGAGAGTGAGAGTGAGAGTGAGAGTGAGAGTGAGAGTGAGAGTGAGAGAGAGAGAGAGAGAGAGAGAGAGAGAGAGAGAGAGAGAGAGAGAGAGAGAGAGAGAGAGAGAGAGAGAGAGAGAGAGAGAGAGAGAGAGAGAGAGAGAGAGAATGAGAATGAGAATGAGTGAGAATGCACACAAGTGGTTGTTGGTGACTTGGTGGAAGCGAGTGTGCACATATGTGGGTGTGGGTGTGTGTCTGTTAATCAGTATGTGTGTAACAGCCTGTGTATATATTAGACAAATCCTGAATTCACAGATTAACTTTATTCTTTCTCTCTCTCTCTATTCTTTCTCTCTCTCTCTCTTTGTCTCTAAGAATTCTGGTATCTAATGTACAGTATATAATTATACTTCAGCTTTTTTGTTTTTCTGGAATAATATAAATATTTACTAGAGATGTATGTTGTCTTTCCTTTCCAGTAAAGTGTAGCTTGCACACAGGTCTCAGAGATAGAGAATCCACATCATATAGGGTTACAGTATTCACTTTGTACTTGGCAATTCATTGTATGGTGATATCAGATTAACTATTAAAAATGAAAAAAAAAATACTTTAGCTGTATCTGCTAATTATGGTGAGCATTTGAAATATATATTTATTATTTATTTATTTTTTTTTATTTTTTTTACCAAAAATGTAAACACTGACAAGTAACATGTTTAAGTATCTAACGTCAAGATATGAGCACCTACCGGCCAAATAACACAAAGAATCTATCCTAGAGCACAAACATTTTCTAAATCTCTAATGTGAAATACCAACCTTACAATAACATTATTTTTTAGCAATATATACACCAAAGTAACTGCAGTTTTTGTATCAGTATGACGACGATAAGCCAAATTTTCATTGTGAAAATACTACACAAAATGTTAGGTACTGATCTGATTACCGAGTTCAGAAATCATACCACGACATTTCCCCACAAGAAAAAAAAAATGCGGCAAAATATTCATAAAACCATCTCACTCACATGTTTAAGTATATATAAAACCAATTTTACTTCTGCATTTATTTAATAGTCATTGCACAATAGGAGTATTCATTGTATGAAAATTCTAATACCTGCTAAACAGAGCACAATGTAGTCATCTCTTTCCACTGAGCAGGCGGGGAAAAAGATGAAGAAAAAAATTACTTATATCAAAATTGTTATCCAAATAGTACACACATCTCTAGCTAGTTCTCGAACCCTCCTCATCATAGTAATAACTTCTGTTCAGTCTTACAACTCAAAGAGTGATTTCACAAGACCCATAACAAAAAGCTAACTTGTTGTAAGTTCAACAGTACAAACAATTAGAAATCAAGAGACGAAGCATACATTTTGAGGTTTTGAAAATATAAACAGGATGATGTTAATGCCAAAAATGACTGAAGAAGAAAAGAACCAAGACTCAAAACTAATGGGGAGAAAGAGAATGCAAAGGAGATTAGCCTCACCATTAGGAATATTCATCACTGATAATAAAATGAAATATTTTGAAATACCCGGACCAAAATATACTGATCACTCTTCCATCGTGAATAAAGTGAAAGATTTACAAATCTTATGTTTTTCCAATAATTTTCACTATTGTTTTCAACATTGCAAATAGTTATACTGTAATTCTCAAGAAATAATGCTAAATGTCTGAACAGATTAATATAAAAATAGATAATGTAATTACTGTACCTAAAATCTACTAATAAATAATGTAAGGACAAATGGCAAGACAGTTAATGAATATAATATAATAAAAATCATAATATTAGAATACTGGTTGTAATAGGAATTTCAATAGTAAATAAAAATAATAATAATTAAAGTTATAAAAACAGAGCCAGCCCATATAATGAGTGAACTAGAGCCTGGAGAGCGAGAATGAGGGAGGGGGGGGGAGAGAGGGGGAGAGAGAGAGAGAGAGAGAGAGAGAGAGAGAGAGAGAGAGAGAGAGAGAGAGAGAGAGAGAGAGAGAGAGAGAGAGAGAGAGAGAGAGAGGGAGGGAGGGAGGGAGGGAGGGAGGGAGGGAGGGAGAGAGAGAGAGAGAGAGAGAGAGAGAGAGAGAGACAGATAGACAGAGACAGAGGGAGAGAGAGAAAAAGAGAGCGAGAGAGAGAGAGAGAGAGAGGCGGTGGGGGGAGGGAGGGAGAGGGAGGGAGAGGGAGAGGGAGAGGGGGGGGGAGAGAGAGAGAGAGAGAGAGAGAGAGAGAGAGAGAGAGAGAGAGAGAGAGAGAGAGAGAGAGAGAGAGAGAGAGAGAGAGAGAGAGAGAGAGAGAGAGAGAGAGAGAGAGAGAGAGCGAGAGCGAGAGAGAGAGAGAGAGAGAATATGAATCATAGGTCCATCTGTGGGAGAGTCTCCTGATCAAATTTTGCTCTGGGGTCCATAATGGTTTGGGCCAGCCCTGAAAAAAATAATGATGTTAATGAGGACTTTATTCTGTTCCATTTTAGAAAAGGAAACACTGGCAACTCACCCTCGGCTCTGGAGTCTGTTTTCAGAAGCTGCTTTTGAGAAAAAAATAATGAAGTTGTGATGAAGACAGCAACTCTCAATAAAAGTAAAAGAAATATTGTTCGGTCATTTGAATTCAGAGGGCTCTCGCTTCAGGGTGATTTGTCAGTTTTCCTTTCCTGAGATAGGATGTACTTTAGTTATTAACGAGGAGTATTATGACAATAACCTCATGAGCACTAAGTGAGAAATGTCCATGCACTGTTATGCATGTTTCTCAAGTCATCCCAAATACCTGACACAATTTAAATGCTTTTCACCTCCAAGATGTAAGATAATATCAATGACGGTCATGACAATTACATCACTAATAACTACAATATCAATAATATCAATGGTGATAATTTCATTCCTTTCCAAGTCATAAAATACTGTTATAAGCAATTACTTCTTCTCTTGTACAGAACTTGAACTTACATAATCAGCATAATATCTAACATAATTGTAGGAAACACTAAAAAATTCACAGCCATTAAATGAGTAATAATTCACAACCAGTTGTGTCTCCTGTTTATGTATGTTGTTTTTCTCTCTTGTTTACCTAGCTGTATCAAGACTTGTTGTACTATGTATATGCAGACTGGGTATAGGGTACATCTTACAAGCAGTCAAGGGAACAAGTTTACTATGTATCTCTCAAGACCTGAAGTTAACAGGCAGAAAATCATAGCTAGTATTCATTTGTCTTAAAGTTTCATGACCAGTGCAAACAGGTTGTTTACAGCTTTTGAGAATCTGATGGTTAATATAATGTACGTTCCTCTCCATAAGTGATAGACTATCTCAATCAGTTGCACAAAAAATATATACAGGTACATCTGCATAAGAGCAATAAATAAATAATAAAAACGATATAAAAAAGTCGCATACTAAACAATAACTGTATGACTTGAAATTATATTTACTTCATCTTAGCACAACTGACAGACAAAAATAAAATTAATTATGTAGGATACCTGTACTTTTCAACTATTCAAACAAATATTAACAAAACAACCTATCTACACAAGCAGGTGGCTCCAAGAGCTAAAACTGAAGGTAAACAGAAATTTCAATACTTTGATATAAATCTTTTATATCTATAATATCCTACACAGCTGCAGTAAGAAAATATAATTTCAATCAATACAATAAATAAACACAAAAGATGACTCCACTGATACCCAGCAATGGGCCTCCAAAAGATACGAAAGTTTGAAATCACACATTTCATGAAATTGAATTTCAAATGTAATGTACTATTATGCAAATCTGGTAAAGCATGTCCTCTTTTCAGGGAATACTAGTACTAACAATAAAAAAAAAAAAATTAATAAAGACACTGTCCTATTTTCTTTGAACCAAAAAAAAAAAATAATAAATAAATTTGATGCTTGATAAAGAAAAAATATATGCAAATAAGTATATAATCCATGACTTTCATCTGGATCTAATTTTCTTACATGCTTCAGTTTTAAGAGTTTCATATTTCCCGCACACAACAACAAATAACGGCCTTGTTTTTTTCTTAAACCACTACTTTGCCTTTCATCTCTTGTTCTCTTCCCAACTAACAGCCTATCAACCTGAGAAAATAATTAATGGAAATCAATAAAATTATCAAACAGAAGGAAAGGACTCTGACCATACTCTGTTTTGATAATGCTTAAATCTCCATTGGCTTATATTTTTAAATATTTCCTTACACATAATTAGTCATATCATTTCACCATTACATGAATTCATTAATAAAGGCTTTTCTTTTCTTAGTAACTCATCAAGCTTTACTATTCAGCTAGTAAATGACTAGGCTTCACTGTATTAATATATTCATATATTATTGTAACTGCACATAAATTTTTCAAGTCCTGCACATCATGAACATTTTAAGCACATTTACACACAAAAAACAGACAACAACAGCTTCATTACAATGCAGCACATGAGATCATATAAACTCTGAATAGCTGTAAATGCTCTCACTGATATTTTTATACTGATGTATTTATATACAATAGTGACTAAACCTGTCTCAGCTGGGTGCTATTGAATGTACCTCATGAGGGTGAACATCCTTGACCACGAGCCACTGACAAACAGAGCACAAGAGTGATATTGTTGCTTTACTGATGTTGACCTGGACACTATCAGTACTGTCATAATTTCGAGAGCATCCAGGGCATACCATACTATTGATGCGTCTGTTCATAAACACATCATAGAGAATTACTGAACACTGTGTTATAATATTCTTCACATCAGTATTATTTGCAGTCAGATTTACTGACATAAGCTGTCTGTCTTTATAAAATGCACCATTGTAAGGTATTTTATTTGATTTTATCTCACATTTATCAAGTGATCTCAGAGATTTATGACACCTTTCACTAGCCTCAACAGCTGCTTTCCTTTTTGGTCTGCCGCGAGGTCTGTCACGTTTTGAATTTTCTGTGGATCTTTTACTACACAGGCTACTGCTATAACAGCTATTATTATCAGCTGTATAAATTCGTTTAATAACTATACTGCACTTTTTCATTTGAGCAACCACTGAGTGATCATTACCTTCACTTAAAACACTACCCACTGAGGACACAGAAGCGTCACTCATTTCACTGTCCCGCCTGGACCTCCTCCTCCTCTTGTATGACTTTTGTGAGGCACTAACTGGACTGGTGTGGCTTTCAACACTTGGGAAAGGGGAAGCTAAGCGCATATTCTTGAGCTTCAGTTTTCTAATAGGATACCCATGTCTTCCTGTAAGTGAAGCCTCCAATTTACTGCTACTTCTGGTTATTCTGCTACTGCCAGGTGATATGATGTCACCTGAAGTTTCTCTGTTAACACAATGATTATCCACTTTTCTTGTACATCTAAAGCTGCCATCATTATAAATGCGAGTTCTGTGAGGATTGGGAATTGTAATCCTCAGAGGTTTCATTAGATTTTTATTAGTATCAAGATTTGTTTTTGTCTCACCACCATTCTCTGACTGTTTTGGCTTATCATTTTTCAATGATTCATTTCCATCATCATCTCCCATATTGGATTGTTCTTTTTTGCTATCTTTATAAGATGCCTCTTCAGTATTACCATCCTCTCTTCCATTTATGATACTGTCAATGGTCCATCTAGTATACTTTACATTTGGATAGCGTATGCTATTTCTATGCTCAAGCCGTGAATTACAATCACTAGTAGATTCTCCTCTGTGCTTGTCACTCTCACTTCTTGCCTCACTGTGTAATAATTTCATCTTAATTACAATCCTTTCTTGAGAACTTGGAGATGCTCCTGCATTTAATTTTGAAGGAGATCCAACTGTCGCATATTTGCTTGGTGAGCTTGGCAAGCTGGAAATATTTGAAGATTCTGCAGGACTTGAAGTTATTGATTGTTCTGTTTTAGCAACTATATCTTCACTTTTACTAGTTGTGCTATGACATTGTGCTTCAGTTGTGATAGGATTTGATTCCTTATTAATACTCTCTGAGTTTGTGCAACCATGGTAATCTGTTTCACTGCCTGCTTCTGATTTTTCAAGTGAACCTGAACGCCCTCTGACATGTTTACCTAAATCTTGTGTTATTTCTTCATCATGGTTCCTTGGAGTGTCTTCACAATCTTCACTGACTTGGGATTCATGAGCAACTAATGTTTCACTGCTGGGAGTACAATTACGCTGATCTTGAGAAGAAGCCCCATGACACTGACCATCTGCATCCTGCATGGTAGGCGAATTTGTATCAGGTGAAGGTGAGTCACTAGAATGTGCAGGGGAATACGAAGATGACTGGGCACACTCTGAGAAAGGAGCCTGTTCATATCTGCTACATTCTGAGTTTCTTCGAGAGGTGACATAACCAGAGGATTCCCCAAAGTTGTGTAGCATGTTTCCATCTTTTGGATATTCACCAGAGCTTCCACATTCAAATGACTCGGTAAAACTTGGAAGAACTACAGATTTTGTATATGTATTCCTATCACTTGTTTCTTTATACTTTAAATCAACAGGAGAGGTGTCCGTGGTAACATGTGTGTCAGCCCTGAAATCTGAATAAGTATTCTGGGATGACTCTGCAATATGACTTTGGTTTGCAGTTTCTGTATAATCGGAATTATAGTCAACGGTGTCCCTTATTCTTGATTGAAGAGGTGGTTCTGTAATACTGTTAGGGTCCAGTGGTTCTCTAAAATTAGTATAGTCTACAGGTTCTCTATAGCTAGCGAGGCCTTGTGCTCTTGGACTTGTATGATTCATTGTATCACTGAAACTAGGCAGTGCCTGAGGTCTCAGATTTGCAGGATTCAAGGTTTCACTGAAGCCTGGAAGGACTTCACCTCTTGGACTGTTATGATTCATATTATCATTATAGCTTGGAATAGCTTGTTCTTTTGGACTTTGGTGGCTTAATGTCTCTCTAAAGCCTGGGAGCATTTGCTCTCTACAATTTGCAGGGTCTAAAGCCTCTCTAAAACTTGGGAGTACTTGTTCTCTGGGACTTGTGTGAGCTACAGTTTCTCTAAAACCTGGCAAAGATTCTCTTTGGCCTGTTTGGTCCATTGGTTCTCTAAAATTTGTAAGAGCAGGAGACTCAACATAATTTCCAATCATGTTATGCTCCCTGTAATTATTTGAAATATTTTGTTCCTTATAATTATTATGCAGAGCAGGTCCTCTAGGACTTGTTTGAGACTGAATGTCACTGATATTTGGTATCAACGGCAGCTCTCTGTAATTTGAAACTGTCTGTGGATTTCTTGAGGTATTTTGTAAGGGATTATCCCTGAAATTATTTGCAATAGAGTCTGGCCTGTAGGGAGGTATCAGATTGGTTTCTCTATAACCATGCCGCAGATGGTTTCTGAAATCTGGAAGAACTGACAGGTCTCCTGGGTTGGATCTTGAAAAAGTGCTTGGGTCATGATAGCTTGGATGCACAAGTGTTTCATTATAATTAGAGTGGACCTGGGATTCCCGTCCTACAGAGCCCATGGAATTTCCTGTTGCTGGATTCAGAGACATTCCTTGGGTGCAGTTCTGTAAAGATATTTCTCTGGAAGTATGTGATACTGGTAGGTCTCTTGGGCTTGTGTGTGAGTTTATTTCTTGGGCAGATGTATTTTCTGTACTTGAGTATGTAGAATATTCCCGAGAACTGGCATGCATTGGAAAATTTCTCGGACTTGGATATCCAAGGACTTCAGGTGAACTTTCATGAAATTCATTTGTATTAGAATTTAAACTGTATCCTCCTGATGAAGAATGAGGTGGGTACCCAGGTGTGCTTTGATTGGGATAACCAGTGCAAGTTGGGTGTGAACCAAAAGCATTTGGATTCAACTGTTCAGGAATGCCTCCGCTGTTTTGAGCTGAAAATTCTCCACTATTTGCTGGCTGTGGAAAACCACAAGAGTTGGCAGCATTAGGAAATCCAGGAAGATTTGACTGTGCTGCAAAACCTGCAGGGCTGGAATGTAAGGAGAAACCTCCAGGAGTTATTTGTGAAGAAAATCCTTCTAAACTTGGTTGCAAAGGGAATTTACTTGAGTTGCTGCCAGGTATATAACCTTCTGTGCTTGAGCGGCCTATAAAACTAGAAGTTGGCAGCCCTGGAAATCCCATGGAACTTGCAGATCCTGAAATTCTTGAGGAGCTGCTATGCTGAGATTGTCCAAATGGTAGAGATTCTTGGGAAAGACTAAGTGAATTGGGTTGAGAGAGAAGACCTAAACTAGGCTGTGGTGGTAGCCCTACAGAGTTAGCCTGTAATGATCCTGCACCATTAGATGGAGCTGTTGCAAGACTGGATGGCAAGCCAGCAGGTACTGATTGTGATGCTAATCCTGTTAACTGGGACTGAGATATAACTGGGGGTGAAGACTGTGAAGCCAAGGTTCCTGACCTAGATGCTGGGGATAATTCTGCTGACCTTGTTTGGGGAGAGAAACCCAGAGGATATTTTGACTGTTGAGTAACTCCTGATGCTCTATGCTGAGGAGAAGCTTCAACTGATCTTGAGAGGGGTGACAAATCTGAAGTTCTTGAGAGTGGAGATACTTCAGCAGATCTTGAAGAAGGAGATAATTCTGGTGCTCTAGACTGTGGGGATACCTCACCTGATCTAGAAGCTGGAGAGACCTCTTGTCCCTTGGAGTAAGGTGAAATTTCCCCAGATCTTGCCTGAAAATTCCCAACCTTCGACTGGGGAGAAGGAACTGAGGAAGTTGAGCGTGGTGAGACAGCTGAAGACTGAGGGGAAGTAGTAGAATTCAACTGTGGTGACATGGCACTTGATCTTGACTGTGGGGAGGGTGTTATAGATCTTTGATGCTGTGTAGCTGCAAATGACCTTGGCCCAGCTGCAGGCGGCCATGACTGTGGAGAGTTTCCTTGGGAGAACACCCTCCTTGGACTACTATAAGGTGCTGCTTTCCTTGGGTCAGTGTAGTCAAGAGGTCTCTTAGGGCTTGGAAAAGCCCCAGACCCTTTGACAAGTGCATCCTTTGGTGCAGACCCATGTACACTGGGAGAGTAAACAGACCTCTGATTTTTTAGTTCTCCCACTGGATTACTGACACTTGAGGCTATACCAATTCCCCTTGCCCTCCTTGAATCTTGTATGCTTTTATTTATTAATGGATCCCTTGGGAAAGAAGGTCTTAGACTTGGCCTTACACTTGGCTGAGTTAAAGCACCTTTCACATTTGACTGAGTTGGCAACCCACTTGGATTTTGATGTCTGGGAAGACCTCGCTGGCCTGGGTGCTGCAAAGTAATTCCTTTTGCACTAGGAGTAATTCTCTGATTTAGATCTCTGGTGTTATTTGGAGGTCGCCCAACAGAATTAGGACTGACAGTTGCACCACCTCGAAGTGGTTGTCCCAAATACCCTCTAGTGTTCAGAGATATTGATGAGCCTTTCAAACTTGAAGCTATTCTTCCTAGTTTTGACTCTGTATTTTTCTTGGCATTCAGAGGATTTGCTGTGATTACAGTTCCATTTACAACAACTGAATCTTTCCCACGAGCCTGAGCTGCCTCAGTCTTGGGTTTGTTACTGGGGTCTTTGCAGTCGACAAGCCTCCTCACAATGGTGACTCCTCTCTTTGCTAAAGTTGATTCAATCTCCATTGCAGATCTGTTTATACGGCCAACCTTACTTTCCTGTGTCTGTTTCTTTAGGATAGGCGAATTAGCTGTTCCTCTATTCTGGTCATTGTCATTTGAATCTCTGCTCTTCATTGAGCCACCTCCATTCAGTTCAACTTGTTTCTCCAATAACGCATTTTCTGTCTGTCTTTTCTCACTCTCCTTATCATTGTTACTTGCACTCTGATTTACACTTAGACTACTGCCATTCACTTTACCACTATATTCACCATCTTTAACATTTGCACAAACTTCAGACACTTTCCTACTGGACACTGGCTCCTGTGATGTTGCTATTACCTCTGAATAGTCACTTTTTTCATCTTTTCCTGGTAGAGTTTCCTTATTCTCACTAGATACATCTCCATTGACTTCAGTTTGACTGGGTGATGTATGAGTTTCCCCCTCTGCTTCCAGCGAGTTCTCTTCGGCGTAAGGGCTGTTCTGCTGGCTATGGGGAGGTGTAGGAACTGAGGAGTATGGGGGGGATGCCAAAGCCGACCTCCTCCGAGCTACCAACGACCGCAATCCTGGCATAGCTTCATTAACACTGCTGCACCTGAAGACAAAGACAAAATGTTTAGCATTATTCCTTTTATCTTGATCACGCACCATTACTTTTTTTTTATTAACTCCATTATGGAATTAATAAAACAGACTTTAAAAACCAACTTTGATACTTTCAGTTTACTGAAAGAGCCCTCTGCTTTCCTTAATTCTTTTTTTTCTATAAGAGTAGTTTAAACTTATTTGTATAAGTTAATACCACCTTCCATTCAATAATAATCATGACAACTTTAAACTAACATACAATCACATGCACATGACAGAAAACAAATTCATTAATATTAAGCTATAATGCAAATACCTTTCATCATCAATTACAAACAATGAAAAGAATGTACATATCAATAATTCTTACAATGATTAGTCATGCTCCTTTTAGATGATCACAGGCTGCAAAAGCTGCAATTTGTCATTTGTTGCTTCAGGTTACAGTCCCTGGCTATGGAGAGATGATAAAAAAGATATTAAAAACAAGAAAATGACAATAATAATAATTAGAAACTAAAATAAAAGGTGTGTAAAACTGTGCAAATTAATACAAGCACAAATATACTTTGAGAGAGAGGGAGAGAGACAGGAAAAATTTGTTAATTAAATAAATTGTTCTTTTATGAAAAAATGATTTATAACTTCATACATTTATCATTCACTGGTAAATTGGGAAGAACTGAAGTTAAAACAAAGAAGGAAACTTAGATTTTCACATATGTAGAGTCAATATATTCAAAATCAATACCAGACAAAAGAATGGAAGATAGATGGCATCTTCATAATATATAGACAACACTTTCAAGATCAATGAACATTGTACTGAGCTGTGATGCGAGATTAGAGGTATATACCTATCCTATGTACTAATTCTAAATGAGTTGTACTCTGAGACTCAAATGATGAAGTAGAATGTATCTGCATTTCTACAAACCTGGTAAGAAAGAACTGTTCACTATTATTCCTCATTGCCTAAATGCACGTTCAACTTTCTAGCACTAAATAGTGATACAAATATCACTAAATGAATGTAATAGATCATTAGGAATATTTTCAAAAGACTAGAATTCATCTATATGTACACTAATAAATATATATGTAATGAAAGGCAATTGATTCTTGTTCACATATACAGCCCCCTAAAACTGCATAATCTGTATAAAATCCCCTAAGAGCATTCATAGCAACCAAACAATATTAACAACAAAGTATAGGATGGGATTTCTAAGTAGATACTATGCTAGTGCTGTGAATCCATCCTAAATATGTATTAAGAAAAAATTATACTATTCATAGACAAATCTGGGGGGTGGGATGTATGCCGACAGATATCACTACCTTTCTAGTGTTCCTCCAAGATGTAGCATGTCTGTTTTGACAAGTATGCTTTTTGGATACATTTCTTAAATAAACTATCAGTTACTATGTATTAGCTGATAGCTTGATATCTTCCTCTTGTTAAATAGTTTCATTTCATGCTTTGTTTCAGCAGAGTGACATATGATGCATTATAGGCCTATACATCTAAGTGAGATTACTGATGCTCCTTATACAAATAGTCTTTCATACATATCTCTAGTTGTCACATACTGTCTAGGTGTGATTAATTTATGTCTTCAAAGATAAATTTTGTCTTTGTTCACCAGTGTTGATAAGGATATGCTGCCTCATCAAATTTTTGAATGATGATCTAGCTCTGAGAACATTGTAAAATAACTGTTAATGTCAATACTACAGTATTCTAAAATAAGCATATCAATAAGCAGGTGTTTCTGTCACTCCTTAATCCTTCTTTTGGAAACGGAAACAAGCATGTTACTGTCATTGCCCATAATATCTGACCATGATGTATTCTTCCACCTCTGCATATCAATATATATATAGGATAACCCTTCCTTAACTATACCACTGTGATTTTCAACATAGGACTTTAATCTCAAAATCATACTGGCTGTTATATCCAAATCAACATGGAATTTGCGAAGAACTGTGATAAAAGTCCAACCCAGGTGAAGCACAACATCAAACAGTTAATGCAGCTTCAGTACTTTAGCAAAGCCCGACAAACCTCCACTCTGTATTTTCTGATAAGACAGCCCTAGGATATTTCTTTGTCTCTTTATTCTACAACAGAGTGCCAAGGGGATTAACAAACTCTGCTTTAATGAAAGTTTGTTGGTCTTAGCCAGAGCACAGAACAGGTGCTGGGGCCATGAGTAAGCATAGGCAGATGGGCATAGCATATCCCTTATCTATCCAAAGTATTATTTCAATTCTTTTCTATTGCTGTGTTCTTTGTCTGATGTCACATAGCCCTTTTGTAATATAATCACCAATAGTGCATATGGAAATTATTCACAATTTTTATTCATAAATCTAAAATAATTCAGAAACATTCAGCATCATTAATCTTCTCAACATTTTTATCACTGACACTTTTCTCCTTTCAGTTCCACCAAACACACACATAGCTTCCTTGCTTTCCTGCAATCAACTTCACTAATCACTACGAATCACTAAATGAAATAGCAAGCCATTTAAACCTCAAAACCAACCCATCTTGGGAGTCTTGGCCCACTGCCAAAACATCTCACATCCCAAAACCACATTATTTGAACTCCACTGACACCCTCCTCACTCCATTTCCTCCTTCTCTCTGCGTTACACTCCATTTCCAAGCGCCACAGGACAAAATGGGAAAGAAAAGGACAAAAGGCAATTCCTGAGCAACTTTTCCTTGTGAGTCCAGACTCTAAAAAACCTTCCTTTTGATGGACGGGTTTCATCTCCCTCACCTTTCTTGCTCCTCTTAGCTGTTGCCCCTCTATTTTCTGCTTTTCCTCTCCGTCCTCTTTCTTTCACTCTCTTTCCTGTCACTTTACCACTCGCATATGTGCTCGAGATCCTGCAATGAGCGTATGCAACTCAGACGACTTGCAACCTCGTCCTCAACCTTGGCATTCCCAGTCCCAAGGCCTCAAGGCACTAAAACCTCCTCCTCAAATCCTACTTTATGGCCTTCCTTCCGCCCGATTTTCACCCTTTCCTCGCTCGATACACACGTGGTAATTAAGAGATGCTGCGGCCCTGTAATCCCGCGGCCTGCAATCAGCCTAAGAAAGTGAGTGGTGAGGAAGTAGGTCACTCTTCGAAAGGATGAGGGTCTTCTGCGCGTTCACTCGGCGCGTCCCTGCCTTTTGTTATGGTAAGAGTATGCGATTAAGTAGGTGACAAACAACGGTACTTTATTTT
>NC_091554.1:8845696-8860696 GCF_042767895.1 Penaeus vannamei
GGAGGCCAAAACGTTGAATGACGTGTAAATTTGCAGACTTTGAATTTAGTGTTTATGACCATTGCGTCAGTTTTTCCTCTGTGTAATCTAATCTTATTCAGGGTATTTACCCAATTTTGATTCCAACTTTTAAGGTTGTGCAATGTCAAGTAAATTTGAACTGCTGTATAAGAGGCCTGAGCATGGCTTCACGATATGTAGTATGTAGTGTATAGGATCTGGTGCATAGTGTCCTCCAGATACTGAAACAAACACTAATATTGTCTGCAATAGAGAGTCCTCACACCATTATGACTTCTCATGTATGTGGAATAGTAAATTAGCTTGCCTAGTTTTTTTTTTACCAGTTACTCTCCCTCCATTAAGCTTAAATCATTAGTAAGCTCCCTTATATTTTAAAGTTTCTCAAACAATAATTGCATTTATTTTCATGCAGTGTTGCAGTGCAAAACAAAATAGATTTTGAATAGTTCTTATTTTATTTCAGCAGACATAAACTTTTTGATGGTAGAAGATGCTTTACAACAAAAAGTACTGTGATGTTCAACACAAGCACAAACACAGTAACGTGTATATAAAAATGAAAATGAAAATAACTACAATTAGAAATGAAAATAAAATTAACTTAACTTTTCGAACTCTTCATGAGTTCCTCATCAGACCAAGAAGATCTGAAGAGGAACTCGGTAAGAGTTCAAAACATTACATTCATTTTCATTTCTTATTGTGGGTATTTTCATTTTTATACTGTGATTATCTCCATTGTGCATGAACCAAGTTGTTCATAGATATCACTTAAGAATTGAGTGGATTTATAAAATAATTTTGCTTGTATATTCCCATTTTCCAAGATAAACATTATTAAAACTTTGGAACACACAATCATTTATGATGGAATAGCAGGTAAGTTTGGTTGATAGAGACGAATTATCCTATGGGTATCCAAATACGTCTTCTTATGTATAGATTATGTTCTTGGCTATAAAATGTCTAACAGTGTATAATAAGTTCTTGTCAGTTTTTAAGATTTATTCATTAAAATGTGTACATAGATTTTGATTTGGTTGAAAAAGTATCATGGTTATGATAAAAAGGACTGCATTTCCATTTCAGAAACAGCAGCAGCCATGAGTCTTATGGCAAAAGGTGGAGGAGATGGACCAGGTTTTGTCGGCATCCGTTTCTGTCAGGAGTGTAACAATATGTTGTACCCAAAAGAAGACAAGGTAATTTTTTTGTGTGTGAATCTCTAGCTCAGACACTGGATTGTCATGAAAATTATATATATATATATTTTTTTTTTATTTCACCAGTTTCTTAATCTGATTTGAACTTCCAGGAAAACAAGATATTGCTTTATGCCTGCAGGAACTGTGATTACAAAATGCCCACAGAAAATAATTGTATTTATGTCAACAAGTTGATGCATGAAATTGATGAACTCAGGCACATTAACCCAGAAGTGATACAGGTTAGTAGGAAGAACACATCTTTTTTTATAGTCCTATAAAACTGGTAAATTTTCAACAAAATTTATGGCAGGTAGCAGCGTATATTACTTGTATTAGAACATTGAGAATTACTCTGTTATGTCACTTCTTTAGGGATGAAAATGATATATATAATGAGTGTGAAGTATTCTAACATTTACAATTGTACATATTGCCTTGTATTTACTAATTATTGAGCATAGAGTAATATTGCATTTACCAACTTAGGTTGGTTATAGTCTTGGATCTATGATTAAGTATTTTTGGAGATAATGAGGCATGTGATTCTCTCTCATAGTTGTGTTCATGTTTCATAACATTTCTTTATAATTGGGGTGTACATTAAGTCTTAAACAGTGCAAGTAACGATCCCATAAATTATCAGAATTGGTTCTATGTAGATTATGTATAATTATGCTTGATCTCGCTTATACCAGAAAAATCTGATAGTGTATGATTAAGTATAAATTACCTTAAGTGTGTGATTAAGTATAAATTACCTGTAATAGATAAAAGGAATATTGCTTATAAAATCATAATGAGATGTTCATCTTTCTTTAGTAACAAAACCTTGTTCACATAGTCTCAATAACTCATAATGTTCTGTTTACAAAGGACCCAACACTGCCAAGGACAGACGACCATCCATGCCCAAGGTGTAGCACACGTGATGCGGTATTCTTCCAAGCCCAGACCAGGAGAGCTGAAGATGAGATGAGACTGTACTATGTATGTTGCAACAGTGAGTGCACACATCGTTGGACTGAGTAAATTAAGTTGTCATCATCATCGTTGCTTTTTTCTTTTCTTTTCCCATAAAAAATCCATATGTAATTTGCCAGCAATCTTTCTGGTGATTATTCTTGTTCGATTAAATATATATCTTCCTGGAAAACGTGTGTCATGCTGCTAATATATTTATGATGTCAGAAAGTATGCAATACATAATATTATCAAAAATGTATTTTGAACTGATGCATAAATAAAAAATATTTCATAACTTTGCTTTATTCTGTCATCATGTGTGTGTATATACCCACAAATTGTCTGCATTGTCTGTGATATGTTTTTCTTCTCAAAAAAAGACCAACTGATTTAAGGATACTATGTTTCATAAAGGAAAATGTATGCAACATTTTGGTGCTACCAAAATGCTACTACATTATTATACTTGGACTACTGACAATAAATATGTATGTATAAATTTTATTCGGTTTTCATCATTTCATAGACCTACTTTGAAAAGTACTAGCTGTTAGTGGTAACAGACAGTGGAAACAATATCTTCTGTAAAAGTTCTTATTAAAGAAAGTACTTGCAAGTTTTTTAGATTTGGGTAGGTCTTCTAATTCTTCTGCCATTTAATTCACAAGTAGAACTTGTCTTGGCCTTAGAAAAGTGAATGTATTTCAAGGCAATAAAATATTAGAGCTGCAATCTTACTCTTTTGCTACTTGAGTGAAAAGTGTATAATTATTTTTGCTATAGATATTACATCAGCTGTGTATCAGTGTCCAGGATTGCTCACAAGATGTGCAGTGACAGACTAATTCTATCTGATACAAAAAAAATAGAAATTGATGACTTTTGATGATTTTCTAACCATACCCATTTCCCCAACAGACATGCAGAACAAAAGTATTAGCAAGATGACATGATAGGCATTACTTTGAGTACCTGGTGTCCCCCCCCCCCCCCCCCCCACACACACACACTCTTAGTGATGTCAAAACTGAGTACGTCAAACGATAATGTTAAAAGATTCAAAGTTGTGGAATTGCTCAGCAAAGTGGTGTTAATCTGCTGAATATGCAGCCTAAATCATGTCACCATATAAAGTAATACCTTGCACCATCAGTTTGTTAGATAGAGCTGTTCTTTCTCCAATACTTGTGGTATCATTTTTATGTTGCTACAAGATAAACATTCGAAGTCAAGAAAAAAATTAATATTTTTCAAAAACTTGATATTAATATCCAATGTTGTATTTGGAATATTGAAGCTGAAGGTAAAACTGGAAAATTCCCAATGCTTGCTGAGGACCCCACCTAATTGACCACTACCCAATCTTAAATATGCAGTTATTAGGATAATCCTTGCACAGTGCAGGCCTAGGATAAAAGGGTGAGGGAGGGGGGTCTTTTCTAACAACATTGGATATTCTTCCCTTAATTATCTTTCAGTAAGGATGGAATTAGCTTCTACTTTCCACTCTGGAGTCCTATAAAAAAGTTTTCTCTCATTTTTCATTTGTTATGCCAAGTAATCAATTTCTCTCTCCCCCTCACCCCCCCCCCTTTTTTCTGGGGTACAGATACGGGGAACATTTCACACCATATGAATATATCTGGAGACATTGCCAGACATTGTATATACACAAGATGAATGTTCATTTTTTTGTGACAAGATTTTTTTTATCCTCCTCTGTTCAACAGTGACAAGTAGTTAAATTCTAAACACAGTAAAATGCACATAAAAGTCAGTGCAGTTTTTAATTACATCTTGAGTAATATATGACTTTTTAAATATCTTCCATAATATTGTACCTTAACTTCCTAGAATTTGTAATTTATTTATTTTGAGCCTTCGATTAATATAAGCTATATATCATAATAAACAGCAAGGTAAGTTAAATACACCAATCATATTATAAATCTGAAAATTTAGTTAAAGGTAATCTAGATCATTTGTGGCTTTAGAGTTTCCTTCTGATATTTTTTATACCAATGTAAAAAGGGTCAATTTTTTACTATGACATAATAACTCCCTTTATATGTAATTATCAAAATAATTGAATGACTTCAAGATGAGGACACTTTATGATGCAGCATTACTTGTTAAATATTTGCACCGTCTTTATATATCTTTATATGAAAATAATTTCTAGAAAGTAGTATTTAAACATTCATACCTAAATACATAAACTTGGAAACCTTTAGTTTATTCAGTCACTTTAAGAGTACATTAGAAAGGAGGGAGATCAAATAATCTTTAAAAAACAAAAACAAAAGCCCTTGACTACTAATTGTAATATTCTCTTTGCTTAATGGTAATAATATAGTAATAACAAAAAAAACGAAATATTTTATGTTCAGAGTTTAATGACCCTTAAACTGTATTTACAACAAATAAAACATGGATAAGTTTACTTTCCCTGAAACATCTTCCAAGTCAAACCATGTGTTAAAGTTACATTCATATTTCTAAGAAAAATCAAATCTGAATAATAAAAAAAAATAAAAATAAAATAAAAAATAAGTTTTATTTTTTTGCTCAATGTATGATTTACTTTCCTACATTTCCCTGTTTATGATTTGCCAGCAAGCTGTTCAGTTTGCTACTTATTGCACTAGCACAATTTTCACAGTATTTCCTCAAAATGAAAGGAATGCTAAAAGAATCAATTGGAGGAGAAAATAGTGCTTGAGTTTCAGGAGAACAACATAAACATGTAAGAATTAATAATAGATTTAAACTGTAAAGCTGCAAAACAAACAGACATTTCCTCTCTTATATCTGTAATGTCAGCATTGTTTTTCCTTTTTTTCATTCTTAACAATGTAGACATATGCATTGCCATGTTGATTGCAATGAGTTTTTACATCTCTCTCTCTCTCACTCAATCAGTTTTTACAGATCTCTCACTTTCTCTCACTTTCTCTCTCACTGCAAGGATTACATATACATTTAAAGTACATACAATGTATCCACATATTTGAAACCCATAAGCTTTCATCACTTGATAAGGTTACCATCAAAAACACAACTGATTCACTCTAGTACTTATTCAAAATTACAAATCTAAATTTGAGAGTGAGGTTAATACATATTTTTTTTTACAGACAAGTGGTAACAAACTGGATTCTGCAAATGAACATGTCAATAAATATGCAAAACTATGCAAGCTGAATATCTCAAATTCAATTTACATAGCAATATTTCAGTGTAAAAAAATAAAAGTTAGAAAAAAAATATATTGTGTAAAATAAAATAGGGACTACATGCTATACAATGATAAGAATACACATACTTTCTTCACCATCCACAGTACATACACCAACTATGAAAACCATTTTTTTCCTTTCTTTTTTTTAACGTATTCCTATTGATGCTGATGAAACTAGCAATGGCATATTACTCAAAAGTTGGTGTAAGAGATGGAAAAGTGTAGGAGATTATGAATAGAAAATGTGTGCACTCATGAAAATTAGCATATGTACATTTGTGTGTAGATGTGCACACATGTTCAGTCCTTAAACACACACAAAACTTTCCACACACGTGTTATCACATCCCACATCCATATTCACACGTCCCACATGCAGATCACACTCACACATTCACACTCACACATGCTCTCTTTATCTGAAGAAAAAGTTGCAATAAATCTAAGACTAAGTAAATGGAAAATTCATCTGCTTAAAATTATATTGAAGACAAAAATGAAAAGAGAAGAAACCCTATAAACAATGCAGTTTCAATTATTTAAACATTTCACAAAGGAAATACTGTATCCATTAAAACCACATGGATGACAAAACAAATCTAGTCTGTTACCTTACCCAAATATAAAAATTCATATTCCAATCTTTCAATAAAAATGCCAGAGAACACTAAATTTCCCATAAATATTCATCTAATAACCTCCAGCAATTTATATACACAGGTACATAAGTAGGTTATTCTTCTGAAACAAAAACATAAAAAGTACCAAACTGGCATTTGACAATGTGGTAGGCACGATGGCATCAACGTCTGGAACTTCTATATGGATCATACCTACCACTAGACCTATCATCATTTCCATGAGACCGACTGTGATAATGATCCCTTGATCTATGACTGTCATGACTGTGTCCATTTGGTCTCATGTAAGAGTCATTCTTTGGTCCTAATCTATTGTAGTCAAAACGTCCTTGCTGTTGCTGTAACTGAGCGAGCATGTTGGAATTTTGAGAAACACTGTCATCTCGATTCTGCTGCCCTTTCAGCATCTTCATCGCATCATTATCGATGTATTTCTGTCCGCCGCTTCTCTGATTATGACGGTAATTCTGGTGATCATCCAAGGACCTTCCATATCTGTTTCTGTCCTCATGATGACGGTTATGACGGTCATCTAAGGATCTAGAATTTCTGTCCCTATTATCGTAATGATGTCCTCTGTTCCACTGTTGACTGTGTGGTGCATTATTGGTTCTTGACCCACTCCCTCGCATGTTATCCTGCATATTATGACCTCGGTGTCCCTGACCATACATGCCATAATTTACGGAGCCGAGGCGATCTGATGTGCGCATGCCTGGCGCATTGAGTAGAGGACTGTCTGATAAAAGACAAGGCTGCTGTGCCTGCAACAAAGCTATCTGCTGTTGAGCTAATGCCATGATATGCTGTGGAACTCGACCTTGTAGTGCTGCAGGAATTCCTGGGCCAGGGCCTAAGAGTGACTGCTGCTGGCCACAACTCTGTGCTTGCACTGATGGGTAATTCTGTTGTGGAGCCTGAGGACTATTATTTAATAAGCTGGGATCTAGAGTATGTATCCCACCAGGCCCAGGTGCAAGTCCCCTCTGTTGCAACTCTTGCAAGCCCCTATTCTGAACTCTCATATTACGATTGAAAAGAGGAATTCCATTCATCAATTCAATTGCGTAAGGAACAGACACTGGATCACGATAAATGACAAATGCAAAGTTTTTGAATGTTCCAGTTGCTCTGTCCTTAGCTATCCTGACATACTGTACTGGTCCTGCCTGCAAAAAAAAAAAAGAAATAATAATAATAATATTATTATTAAATCAAATCTACAGTAGTAACTTAATAAAGATAAACACTACCAACAATCATTTAAAAACTAATGTTTTTTCAAAAATATTCACTTCAGTTAGGGTGAGACAAGAGGATAAAGGAATAAATTATTGCTGTACCACAAAAACTTGTTATGCCATGTATCTGCTAGCTTATATGGCACTCATTTTGCAAAGACATTTTGCTTAGTATTAGAATTATTCATATATAGCAATTTACTTTGTTTTTGGGGAAAGCAATCAGTATGCTATCATATTTTTACTGAAAATCAACTTAAAATATTTCAGTGAACACTATCATAATTTCATTAATCAGAGAATATACAAAAATATATGGTACAAGAACCAAGGCTTAATAACAAAAAGATTAACCCTAAGGTGCCAGGGATGGCATGTGCATACATGCCATGTGCACTGTGCATTTAATTTAGTATTTTTTTTCTAAACATAGATAGCTCCACAATTACCAAGTCACCAACACATTTACTCAGAGGCATTTTCATTCATATCTTTTATTTGAACAACAAGGATAATAAACTGTCTCTGCAGTGCTTTTCTATGTTACTGCACTTAGTAGCACCTACATCAATACTTTTACTGTATCACTGGTGTTCACTTAATGGAAGTGATAAATGTATAAAGACATTTATCACTTCCATTATTTGTTCCACAAACAAATGGACTGACCATATCACAGTTAGCAAACAAGGTGCCATCTGAATAAGGTCTCATGAATCACATGAGCATTCACATACACATCCTATTATTTTATATAAATATAATGATGTTAATTGCATACAGAAATAATCTAGAATATTAGCTTGTGTTGACATTAACTCCTACCTAATTCATCAATAAAATAATGCACTGACCCTCCGTAGCACAAGATCAAGATGGAAATTAGTCAGATGGGAACGGTTGCTACTGTTTTTGTTTGGTAAGTGTTATGTAGGCATAAATTGATAGAAAAAGTATTAGTATGATTGGGCCTTTAAGAAATGTTCATTAGATAATATAATCATTCATGCAGCTTTTACTGGCATTGCCCATTATGGTTATGTCTAGTTAATTTAATTTACACAGACTGTTCCATACTTAGTCACCAATGAGTCATTTACTAGGTTAACCTTACAATCTATCTATGTAACTTCTCAAATTTACAGTAGGATTCCCCCCCCCCCCTGAAAATTCAAGAAATAAGGTAAACAGTTAAGATCAAGCTGAGTTGGTAACTGACTCAACTGGTTATTAAGGGATTGCAAAACCATTATGTGTAAACAAAATTAACTATACAAAACCACAGTGACTCTGACAGTGCATGTATCCAATGTCATCGGGTTAAACCATTAATAACAATATTGGCCTTGATACAAAGGAAGGCATTAAATAAACAGGGAAAATGCTGGGTAAGCAAGCAAGCAAGCCAGCAAAAAAAAAATATATATATATGTATATATCAATAAAAAAGAAAAAAAAAAAAAAAAAAAAAAAAAAAAAATATATATATATATATATATATATATATATATATATATATATATATATATATACACATATATATACACTATCATTTCCAAATCAAGTATATATAACAATAAAACAAATAGAAATCAATGCTGTAATCCAAAAATATAATTTGCATAAGTGCAAATTATGATAAATTGGCACTTGTGTGATACCTATTTAGAGGGGAAATGACCATGATATTAAGTGCAAATACTCATAGCTATGATACCAATAATTATCATTTCTTTGTTTACAACACATACATTTTAGTTTTATGGTTTGATATCTTTGCCTATTGTTTTCTGCCTATAACTTTAATGTCCATGTAACAATATGCCAGTAAGCATGATATGCCTTATCAATGTATTTTGAGTGATTCCAAACTCTATATTTGGCAGAAATTACTTGCAAAACACCTTAATTAGTAATTCATTACAGTACTGATGCACTCCCCAACTCCACATCACGAAATTTAATTAACAATCTATGTTGCCGTAACTGGGCAACCCACAACATTCCCCAGGAAACACTGTCTTCACCTGAAGGTGAAACTCGGAAGCACCAAGTGGACTTAGACTGTGAGCTGTGCTTTCCACAAACTTTCTTTATTATTGGCATTACTGTTTGTGTCTGCAGATGATTTCCTGTACCAACAACTGTAACTTTTAGTCCTCTACAAGAATATCATCTTCAATTTCTCCTATCTTACAGCATCCTTACTTTAATGATCAACCCCTTACTTTCTATGGGCTACAAAAACATAAATACCCACCTAACATACGCTAACCTTGCCCAACTTAACACCTAAAACCAGATGACTCCTACATTCATCTAAAGTGACATAACCGAAACTAACCCCACCTTACTTACTCAAACCTCCGCTAATCTAACCCATGGACCTCCAGCCATTTGTTGCATTCCCAGACTCCCACCCATTCACTCTATTCCTGACTACTCATTTCATCAACCCATTTACTTAACTATGGTTATATATGGTAATTTACAGTAAATTTGGAAATGACACCTAACACTAATTTCTGGGTGAAAACTATGTTTATGTGAAAGCTCCTGATGTATTTTGAATGAATCTAGCACTCCTTCCCTTTGCAAATGAGCCACAGCTATGATATCAGTCCTGATAGCTGGGGAAGGCATAATAAGTATCAGGGAAATTGTGGGGTAAACATAAATGACCTAAGTAATTCTGGTAATTTTACACAAAACATAATGGATCACAACAATTTTGGATGCAATGGATTCCTCTCCCTCTTTAGTATCTAAATATATAGAAATTATTGAATAGAAACCCCCCATTAGAAACAGACTTCGCTCTGACAGCAGGGGAAGGCATGAAAGTTATCAGAAAAATTGCGTGGTAAAATATGGGTAATTCTTTCTAAGAGAAACACATCTAGTTTCTGATGAAAAATTACTTTCTAAGAGAAATATATATTTACTATAAATATATCATGATTTCAAAAGGTGCACCCATCAGAGACTCTATCCAACAACGTTAGGGCATCCCGTGGGGATTCAGGGATGGGTTTGGAGAGATTTCGCTCAGTGCAGGTATTTTAAAGAGCATAGAAAAGTGTAAAATCAAAATCCTTAGCCAATAATCTTCTTCATGACAAAGAAAGTGGAAAATAGAAAATCCTGAGACAAGATTCGGCCACAGACGATTTGACACTGCATTACAATAATAAGCAAGTAATGGAACCGTATGACAGATGCACAAATAATCAGAAAGATCACCGTGCGAGTCAAAATCTTCTATAACCCGGGGCTCTGCCCCTGGACCCCCCTTCCAATCCCCATATTTCCCTGCCGGAGGCTTTGCCCACTGTATACCTGTAGTATCAATATAATAATTTCAGAACCATATAACCCTCTAGTTGCCTACCAGGAATAGCATAACAATCAATCAGTTCTACTCACACAACTGACAGATTGACTTACTACACTGTAGCTTATGCAAATGTCAATAAGATTCAAAGAATTTCAATTATATTGGCTTAAAAAGGACCATAGCCAAGGTCACATTCAATACAAAACATACTGTCAAAGAATAGTTAAGGAACTTGAAAATCCTGCTTTGGAAAACAGACATGTGCAAAGAGTTATAACAAAAAGTGTAAAATAATTCATAACAGGCTTTTTTTTTTTTCTTTTTTCTTTTTATGAAAACACAAGATGCCCCAACATAGTGATGGAAATGGGAACAAATAGGAAAGAATAATTTTCAAAAGCGCTTAGTAACATATGAACTAACTGACATGTCGCAGTAATGAGGTATGCTGTCAGTTTATTATTTGAAACTACAAAGTAAACATGTACAGTGACTTAGGGCCGTACTTTAAAAACTTTCGCCAGTGCTGGCGTTTGCCTGGCGAACATCTGAGTGAGGGAGGCCTTACATTTAAACCCAACGTTCGCCAGGCGCTAACATCTTGCATTCCCGCTAAATGTAGCGCAAATTTGTTTACATCTGCAGTGCACATAACATAACCTAAACTTAATTATTAACCTCGAGAGAAGACGAAAATGTTTCCGCAATAGTCTCACTTTATACTATAACAAAGGAGTTAAAATTTAACTTTATGCTATAACAAAGAAGTTGAAAATATCTTTATACTAAAACAAAATTAACTTTATACTTTATGCTATATTACACTTTATACTATAACAAGGTTAACTTTATGGCCCGTACTTTTAAAACCTTTTGCTTTTTCTCGCGTTTTTTTTCATTCGCCGAAGCGCTAGATTTATCAGGAATCCAAGATGTTAGCGCCTGGCGATCCCTTTCGTTCGCCAGGCCTGGCGAACACCTGCCTTAGTTTAAAAGTAAGGCCTCCCTCACTCAGATGTTCGCCTGGCGAAGCTTCGCCAGGCGAACGCCAGCATTGGTGAAAGGTTTTAAAAGTACTTTATACTATACTATATCAACCTTATACTTTTATACAAAAAATAACTTTATACTTTAACAAGAGTTTAAAAATTACTATTTTACTATTCCTAACTGATGTAAGATATTGAACTGTAGGCCTACAAGGGTATCATTAAAGACGCCTCATTATAGGGCGGTGGAGCACTACAGCTCTGTTTCTATAGCCAAAAGTAAACATGCCGCCATAAAAAACACTTCTGGTAACATTTGTGAATAGAACATTATCCTTACAACCAAAATAACAACAACCTAAATCTAAACAAGTCATCTCGGGGGTGGGGGGTAGGAATACAGCTGATGTCTTGAGCTCTCGACTGGAACATCGAAGGTCTTGAAAAAAATACGTATATACGTTATTTCATAACAAATTATGATTTTAAGATATTTTATAATTTCAATGTGATTCCTACATACTATCATACACAAATATGTTACTAATTTATAATTTGAAAGCAAGAAAATGGTATACAAACAGCTCTCTTCGCCAGGCTGTTCCAATATGATCTTTCGCCAGCCCTGGCGAACGTTCGCCAGGCATGATTTTAAAAGTACGAAATTCCGGATCGCCCGGCGAAACCCTTCGCCAGCCCTGGCGAAAGGTTTTAAAAGTACGGGCCTTAGAAAAAATTACTTTGCACAAAAAGTTTAAATGCTTCTTATAACCACAGTATGTGATTGCACTATTCTTTATTCACTTTTATGATGTTGATTACATCATATAGAATGGGAATACATATCTTGTACTGATAATTTCTTACCCTGACCAATAAACCTGCAACTGCCAGCCAGCAAGTCCCCAAAATCGTTGTAGTTGCTGTTGATGGTAATTGTTAATACCATCCACTACTCATTTTTGTTATTGCCATGATATTCTATGTTAAAGGTGAGACAGCACCGTATATTATACATAACCATGACATAACTGCTTTGAATTTCAACTAAATTCCCTTGGTTCCAGCTTCAATTCTCTTGTGGTTATCTATTACAAATCTTATTGACTTTGATAGACTAGTTGCTATTATCTATTCTCATATTACAGCCTAGTGCTAGTCCCAGTGGCTCATTTGATTTCCATTTGACTTTTTCGTTGATTCCTTACACTGGTATATTTTTCTCTCACTGCTCATGATGTACATGTCTAAAGCACCTGGAATTTTTTAGTTTTACATTCTCTCTTTTACCCTTATCATTCTTTTGCAAAGGAAATGTTAAAGTAGAAGTGTCATAGGAATGTTACATTCTATCTGATGACAAGTGTTAGTGTTTATAAGTCAATTTCAATAATACCTAAATTAATATTTATCGTCTTTCCAAACTCAGCTTCTCGGGACCCTAAGTAGGCCAAGTTCAATCCCATGATCTAAATCAACCCGCCATACTGCTGGTAAATCTATTCTATTCTCAACACCACCATCAACACGACAACCTATCAAAAACTCCTAAATCTTTCTCCTAGCCTCGATTAACTATACCTCTGCCAAGACCGAATTAATCTCATCCACACAACTCTCCAAGAATTAACAGTGCCCTCCGCTCATGGTCTCCTAAACTCCGATTTTCAGCTCACCTGCAAAAACAATTCGAACAGGACATCTTCTGTCACTTGTTCAGAATCCAGGTTGCCCACCCACACGGTCCTGTCTTCCTCGTCGCACATTTTGGAGGGCGTTGGAGTTGGTTTATTTAAAGGCGCTGCAAGTATCCCTTCCTGGATGGATGGGCGATGCTATAAACAAACAACGGAGAAACTATTGTCCAAATGTCAAAATATTGTATTTTTTAATGCGAATTCCACTATGGGTTGATTACTGCGTATAAAATATACTGTAATATTTAGGTATAAATATGAAAAGTAGGACCTTTTATTTGGTATTTTTCAGGCCGAAAATAGTAAAGATATTCGCTACTTTTCGTACTTGAAAATAGGGATACGAGGGCAATGGAATCACTTCTTCGCTATTTCACAATAAATGCTTTATTTTCTTTTCCTCTCTAATATAAGTATACTTCTCTCTCTTATTTACTTCATCATTTCTTCTATATGCCATATGATTCTCAACCTTTCTTCTTTTCATTTTTTAAAATAGTTATTATCTTTTCGTTATTATTATTTTTGCTCTTGCTTCTCTAAAGGTCATGTTGCTGTTTTTATTGTTGTGGTTGTTTTTGTTATTTTCATTATCATCATAATTATTATTATCATTGATATTGTCATCATTAACATGTTATTGCCATAACCAGTAATGTTATATGCTCATTATTGTCATTACTATTATTATCATTATTTTTATTATCATTATTATTATTATTATTATCAATATTATTATTATTATTATTATTATTATTATTATTATTATTATTATTATTATTATTATTATTATTATTATTATTATTATTATTATTATTATTATTATCATTATTATTATTATTATTATTATTATTATTATTATTATTATTATTATTATTGTTATTATTATTATTATTATTATTATTATTATTATTATTATTATTATCATTATTATTATCATTATTATTATTATTATTATTATTATTATTATTATTATTATTATTATTATTATTATTATTATTATTATTATTATTATTATTATTGTTGTTGTTGTTGTTATTATCATTATTATTATTATTATTATTATCATTATTGTTGTTGTTGTTGTTATTATTATGATTATTATTATTATTATTATTATATTTATTATTATTATTATTATTATCATTATTATTATTATTATTGTTGTTGTTGTTGTTATTATTATTATCATTATTATTATTATCATTAAAATTATTATCATTATCATTACTATTATTATCATTATCATTATTATTATTATTACTTTTATTATTATTATTATTATTATTATTATTATTATTATTATTATTATTATTATTATTATTATTATTATTATTATTATTATTATTATTATTATTATTATTATCATTATTATTATTATTGTTATCATTACTATTATTATCATTATCATTACCATTATTATTACTATCATTATTATTATTATTTTCATTAACATAATTGTTTTGTTGTTGTTGTTGTTATTGCTTTTGTTGTTATCATTGTTAATATAATAATAATTATATTATTATTATTATTATTATTATTATTATTATTATTATTATTATTATTATTATTATTATCAATATCATTATTACCATTGCTATTACTATTATCATCATTAATGTTATCATCATTATTGTCATTCCTATTATCATTATT
>NC_091554.1:8868196-8875696 GCF_042767895.1 Penaeus vannamei
TGGTAACAATGATCAGGATTCAAACGATCGCTGTGATAAGTGTTCTTACGAAATCGCAAAAAAAAAAAAAAAAAAAAAAAAAAAACTTATAACGTTAAAAACTTCAAATTAAAAAAAACAACAAATTATCCAGGGTTATGACTTTCTTTTCTATTTTTTTCTGAACATGTTTGGAAAAAAATCTCTTTGTTTTGTAAATGATAGAACGCAGTCTTCCACTTCACCCTGCTGGCACTAGAACAGCTGCGCGGGGCCTGGCGAGCGAATAAAAAAGAAAACGAAAAGAAACGAAAAAATGGGAAGAATCTGTCGTTGATGAGCGCTTGAAGGAAAGTGGGGGGAGGAGGGGGGGAGGAGTTGTTTTCTTTTGTTTGCAACGGAAAAATAGTTGAATAGTTTGGTTATGTTTTATTTTAGGGTACACTGGGGTTTTAGCGGGTGGATGTTTATTCAATCGTAAGGGAAGTATGTTTGATGTAGGTTGAATAACGTAGGTTTGATTGTAGATTGTCGAGGTAAACTTTTGATAAGTCTGGTGATGTCACTATTATTGCTGCATTTGCGTATTTAGTTTCATGGGAGAGAAACGAAGAGAATACACATTTATTAGTTATCTGCGATTATGAACGTTCATATATACCTTGCAAGAGCTAAGAGATAACAAAAAGTATATACAAAAAAAAAAGAAAACAAAAAACATTGGGTGTTAATGATAATAAGGGAACTCAACAATTTGGGTTTCTGGAGCAGAGAGGACCAGCAATTTCCAAAGCGTCTCCCCTGAGGACGAAGAAAACACTCCCTGCAGGTTGATCATAATTTTTCCGTTGCAGTCTCTCCTGGAAAAGAACCCACACACACACACACACACACGCTTCCTCCCCCCCCCCAAAAAAAAAAAAAAGCCCGAAATCAGGTTAAGTAGAAAGCTGTGGTTTGATAACGAGGCGGTTCCCTACGCCCACCTGCATTCCTTGGCTACTTCTACTGGCTAGTTCTGTGTTAATTGCCGTTTAGGTGTAGCCAGGTTCAACATAAGGCGTCGGCTCCCTTTGTGCAGAAACCTGGGTATGCTTTTTCTTGCCTCGGGGACGCATTGATACCATTTTCTCCGGAAGTCGTGCTTTGTTGGAATGCTTACACTTTCCTAATGTTCTCACGTTGACCTTTTCACGTCGTACATATCGTTATGTTACCACGTCCTCTCTTTTTTCTCTCTCCTATTTCTTGATGTGATGTATGTGTGTGTGTGTGTGTGTGTGTGTGTGTGTGTGTGTGTATGTGTGTGTGTGTGTGTGTGTGTGTGTTTGAATGTGTTTATGTGCAACTGGTATGTATTGCAGTTTTCGAATAAAAAGTCAACATGGAAAATAAAACAAATATTGCAACGTGAATAATATAGGCCTACATTACACGATGAACGCAAATGGACAATTCAATTAAATCAAGACAGTAAAAATATACTTTAATTCAGTCACAAATCCCAGGCATGGAACTGCGTGGAGTGTAAAAGACATGGCCATGTTTTGACGTCTCTTGTTTATGAGGCGTGGGTTGTTTCCCTCACAATGCCTTGTTTGGGCAACCTCTGCTTATTTTTCCCCACCAAATGGTTTTCGCTTTATTCCATCTAGATCAGTTTGATTCATGGTAAGAAAAAATAATTAAACCGAGCCAATGGGGTTAAATCATGTTATCTTGTTGCACTCAAGGTCGTCGATATGATTTTAGTCACATATCCCCTCCCGTTTTTTTTTTTTTGTTTGACTGTTGAACTGTCCAGAAAGGTCCTGGTCGTTAACATGGCGGGGGTGGGATGGACGGGGGGGGGGGGCTGTGACAGCACATACGTCACGGGTTTAGAGGGGTGAGGATAAGGGGAGGGGTGGCCAGAAACAGGAAAGTAGGGGGAAATTTGGAATGGGTCAAAAAGGAAACAGGGAAAGGAGAGAGAGAGAGAGAGAGAGAGAGAGAGAGAGAGAGAGAGAGAGAGAGAGAGAGAGAGAGAGAGAGAGAGAGAGAGAGAGAGAGAGAGAGAAAGAAAGAGAAAGACAGAGGGAGAGAGAAAGAGAAAGAGGGCGAGAGAGCAACCACAGGAATACAAACCCCTCGCGCTGTACACATTGACACGTTGACAAATAACAAAAGATCGTTATCAGAAAGTCATTCACACGAAATTTGGTCGTCGTAACCGCACATGGCTGACCAATTGCTGAATGGGCTTTGACTTATCTCTATTCTTCGGAACAAAAGTACTAAAACTTAACTGTGGGCGGACCCGTCTGCACGATAGGCCTATTGTGCTATTTTCAAAGGACGGGGAGAGAGTTGGAGACAGGCTTAGATAAAGATGAAAAAGGAGGATACGATGAGGATAAATGGAGAGAGAGAGAGAGAGAGAGAGAGAGAGAGAGAGAGAGAGAGAGAGAGAGAGAGAGAGAGAGAGAGAGAGAGAGAGAGAGAGAGAGAGAGAGAATAAGATAGGAGAAAAAATTAAGGCGTTAAATTCCCAAAAGTAGAAAATGAAAAAAAAAAAACATAACAAAAAACAAAAACAAGGAATGAAGCAAAAAAAAGATAAAGACCAGAAGGCCATAGATACCTAAAAGGAAGAAATGGGACATACAAGGTAACAGCTGGCCTTTCCAAAAGTTGACATGGGTGGAACTTCAACTATACAAGTCTTAGTTTGTGACAGTCCTTGGTGGCGATTAGACCTATTGTATAGCATCTCTTTATTTTCTGAATTGTATTTTTCCCGGGTGTGTTCATATAGTTTTGTAGATGTGGATAACGTAATTTTGTTGAGGAGGAGAAGGGGGGTATATTTTCGCATTTTAGTTGTTTATTATTGTTAGACTACATCAGTAAGTCGATTTCTCTGTTCACCTTTTCATAATTTGTTGTTACTGTGGTTCTGCATAAATCAATATGCACGTGACAGGTGTCCAAGCGATTTCAGTCTCTCCCTCCATCCCTCTGGTGTTCGTCGTTGTGTTTTAAGGGATGCAAGAATGGGTTGGGGATCGCATGTAAATAAAAGGGGGGATAATTCATCGAAGGAGGTACAGGTAAATAGGGGATGGGGATTTAGTTTCTCGAAGAGGGGTACGGATAATTAAGCGGGAGGGGCATAGTTTATTGAAGGGGACACTTGCCAAGCCCGTAGTTACACGGCTGCCGCCAGTGTGATCGGACCAACGAGTTGATGCCGTCACACTGATCGCACTTGAATCCTGCGTCACGCCTGTGCTGCTATCAGCGTGCGTGGGTGGGCCTCTAGCCTCTCCCGCGCTGCTATAAAAGAAGGTGAGTAATTGCTGTGATAAAAAATATGTACAGACAATGCTTTCATGTTCTCTGTCTTGTAACCTTTCTTAGGTGAAGCCCGTGAATAGAATCAGATTCGTGTTCACTTATCTCTAATATAGAACCAAACAAATCCTTCTCAATTACACACAAGGTTAACAATCAAGCACATAATCTTGGCCTTTATCACCACACCCTACACACCGAACCTGTAGAGATTTGGATCAATGTCATTGATAAGCTTTAATCGCTTAGGCCTATACAAAAGGGCACAGGCCTAAATCACGCTAGCACAACCAATGAAGTTTTTCCTCGACGGATGAGATGAATGAGCGGCCGGTGAATGGGATCGTCTTGAGGTGTAATAAAACCAGACATTCTTTCGTTGGTTTTTGACACTTGGAGATAGGCCTGGATGCGTTTTTTTCCTCTGGGCAGTCGTCGAGGGTCTCGTGTCGATTTGCATTTAGATTGTAGTAATCGTTCTCTCCTCTCAGTCTGATATTCGGATATATGCTTTTGTTTTGTTAAATTCACCGTAATTAATATTATATTTCGAAAGATTCAGCTTCTTCCTCCATATATATTTGTACTATATTTAAATCTATCATTACTGATGAATATACATGTATATATATATATATATATATATATATATATATATATATATATATATATATAAACGTTTATTTATATAATGCATACATACATACGCACACACACACACACACACACACACACACACACACATATATATATATATATATATATATATATATATATATATATATATATATATATATAGAGAGAGAGAGAGAGAGAGAGAGAGAGAGAGAGAGAGAGAGAGAGAGACATACAAACATACAGAGTCCCTTATAAAATCAACGGTGTTCTTTTCCGGTGACGATTGTATCTGAATACTTAAAAAGTCACATAGTTTTCTGGCCGTAGCCTTGAATTAAACGAAATTATCCATCATAAAAATCAGATATTGTAAATACTGGCATTTTTCAGTGGTCTGTCTCGCAGTATACTCAATATAACAGACAAATCTCTTCCTTATAACGGGTTGAAAGATGGTTCTCTTATGAATATTAATCATGTTATGACGAGTGGCGATATTTTTTGTTGGTATAATTAAACATGAAATACTTCCTGGTATCATCCTCAGTCAGTACCAACCAGTGTAAGATCTATTAATTATACTTCCTTGACTGAAGCCTCTAGACTAAATCTGAAGCCCCAAGACGCCACCGGGTGCATGTGCGTTCGCCTAACACCAGGCTGTTTACGTTCGTGTAATGTCCCACGCCAGCGAGGGTCTCCCAACGTTTCGCTTTTCCTGACCAATGGACGTGTCAAAGCAAAACTCGACCTTCGGCTGAGTGCGCACAGGTCCGGATCCTATTGCTCTTTAACTGCAGATGAGGCGATCAACTGCAGGCGCAATAAAACCGTCTGACCGTGGCGGAATGGCTGCCAATAGGAGGGCGCGATTCGTAAGGACAGATCCAGGAAGATAGCCCAAGGGAGAGCCTGCGAAGAGTGTCATAAAGGATGGATGGGAGCGGCCCGGCCTAATTGGAATCTGTTTCATGGGATATGTTAATGAATGAGAGGGCTATTCCAATGCCGTATTCAAATCTGGAGATGGGAGAAGTCCCTACGCAGTGCAGATAAGATTTTAAGGAAAAGAAAAGGGCAACCAAATTCGTTCAACATCCGAATGAAAAGGTCAGGGACGCTATATACTGAAAACAAGCATAGTTTAAGATTATGTATCTCGCAGTCCCATTTTAGAAAACCCCAAATAGTTTTCTGCTGATTTGACGTTCAATAAACTGATAAATGAAGCCCATAACCCTGCTACCCGAGCCTCCTACCCCTACCTCTCCCCCGCCCACCTGCCCACCGCACCCATCTCCTCGCCTCTTCACCGCAACCTAACTCGTTGGCACGGTAGTTGGGGACAATGAACGGAGGAGTTCTTTTAGCGATGTCTCTTTCCCTTCCCCCCTCTGCTCTGTCTCTGTCTGTCTGTCTGTCTGTCTGTCTGTCTGTCTGTCTCTCTCTCTCTCTCTCTCTCTCTCTCTCTCTCTCTCTCTCTCTCTCTCTCTCTCTCTCTCTCTCTCTCTCTCTCTCTCTCTCTCCCTCTCTCCCTCTCTCCCTCTCTCCCTCTCTCCCTCTCTCCCTCCCCCCCACACTTTTGCGTTCTGATAACTGTCAGTCATGAGCTTTATTCATAGGAAAATATCAGGAGTTACGGAAACAGCCTACACTCTATATTATTTTTTATGTTATATTTTTATCTTATTTTTTGCTATCGAATAGTTTCTTCGCATTATTTTATCTAACCGTAATATGGTACAGATTAATGGGAAGGAAATCCCTTTTATTGTATATTAGTATTTGCATAATTTTTAAATCTAAATTTACATAATTACCGTTTAGTTTATTGCGCTATTGTAATCAGAATCTTACATGCTCTCGACGGATATAATTACAGCTAATTAAAATAAGTTTATCAATATGCAGAAACACCTGCGCCTCAATCTCAAATTATCTCGCATGGGTTTCGAGGGGTCCTGCGTGTAAAGGTTTATCTGCGCCCTGTTAATCAGCTGTTAGCTTCCCCCTCTCGCCCACACAAAAGGAAGTAGTTTGGGATCCGGGCGTAGCGTGCAACACACAACGCTTGGAAATAAAGTACAAAAAGAGCACGAAGAGAAAAGAAACGAAGACCCCAGACCGCTAGACGACCACGCATAATGGCACAGTGATCAATCTTTGTCCAAAAGTTCTCCGCCTCGTTCTCTCCATTACAGCGTCGAGAGCACCCGAGGGCCCGCGTGGACTGGCAGTAAGTCACGATTTTGATATTTCACACTTTTCACACGTTTAAATTGAAACGTATCTTGTAATAAACGTTGGGTGCGTGTGTCAGAGAGATGTTGCAGTGTTATGATGGATGGGTTTTGAGTTGCAGTGCATTATGTTCCGATCACGTCTCTTGCATAGACTTGTATGGGATGTGAATTATTGAATTTTCAGCATATACTTGAATGATATGAAATAATGAGTGCCATGATCGTTTAAATGAATGTAATATTTTTTTTGGAAAAATATAGCCCGCCGTTTACGTGAATAAGGTCGTCCATATTTTGTACAACACAGAAAATGTGCTTTCGAAACAAGAGAATGCCTTTGATCTACCGTTATGATGTTTTTCTGATACAAGAAAGACCCTTGTTTGAGTTTTATATGCAGATAATGAGGGAGGAAACTCTGGAGACATGCGACAATCTAGAAAATATACGAACCAAAATTACGGCATGTAAAAACTGCTCACAATCTTCACTTAAACCGTGGAAAGTCTCACTCTTGAAGTCACGCTGTGCATGGCAACTCCGGTCTTTGTGGCAGGCGTAATGATGTCCCACGAAGATGTAAACTGCGAACCCATAAATATACTACAGATAAAGATTCGGACAAAACTACGTACATACACCAGCTTTTTTTCTTATAAGGGAAGCACACCTATACCCGTTTCGCGAGATAAGCCTGAGTTTAGGTAAACCGATTTCCATTTTGCCTTCCGCGGGTAGGATCCTTGAGACCATGAGCAGTAAGGTCTAAAATCGCACGTCGCTCAATTTAGCACCTTCTCCCGAGCGTGGAGGAAGGTTGATTGTAAGGAAGATAGGCAAGGTGACATGCAGGTAAGAACGGCGATTGCTGCCTTTTTAGGTAGGCCGCCGCATGGGTAACCGCTGTCGCCATTAGCTCAGGAAATAACTGTTAATCAAGCCGACATCTTAAGGGTAGGAAATGGAAAATATAGCCAGGTAGTTCTTGGTCTCTGTCCCGAGGTAGCCCAACGTGGTAGGTGGAGATATGACGCGCTTGAAGTGAGGGATAGCTTCAAGGATGAGGAGAGACGCTTGATAAAAGACAAGGAAATGTGAAAGAAACAGATAGAAAAAAAAATAGACGAAGGGTACAGGAATGAGAATTATTGATTGGTTTAAAAAAACGCGGGATTAGATAACCCATTTTGTATTTAAAACAGTCTTCGTTCTCCAATAAAAATGCATCGATAGCTTCTTTAGGCGAGGCAATAAAACAAAATAAACATTCGGGAAAATCAGTCTCAACGGACGATACTACGATAACGGAAATCAGGTAGGCAGG
>NC_091554.1:8880696-8888196 GCF_042767895.1 Penaeus vannamei
ACCGGAAATTTCGCTAAAATTAAGATGTGTTTCATTTGTAGGTTTCAGGTAGGTTTTTATGAAGGAATTGTGTGAGCGGTTTGGTTTCGTGTGTTGCGAGGGATGCTGTGTGCATTTATATACTGTGTGATATTCTTTGACTGTCATTGTTTTGTTTTCTTTCGCAGGGATCGCGCAGTTATGGATAGCGGGCGGTCGGCAGGCGCGGGCATGGGTGGTCCTCGCGGGCTGGTCGCGGGCGTGAAGGCGGCCTTCCGGTCACGCTCTCGCTCCGAGAAATCCAGATCTCGTTCGCGCTCCAGATGTGAGAACAGTAAAACAGATGACCACGATGAGGTTCGCCCCGGCAAGGGCGAGCGTGCCCCGCGGTCGCCCTTCCTGGGGTGGGCGCGGTCACGCCACAAGGAGCAGCCCAAGGCGAAAGAGGCGGCGAAGGCCAAGGAGGTCGCAGGCGGCGCCACGGAAGCCAGCGGCCCTTGCTCCCTCCTCCAGGCAGAGCGACTGAGCCTCCATTCGTCGGAGGATTACTGGCACACCTCCGAGGACTTGCGCGACATCCGGCGCGGGACGTACACGAGTTTCAGGAGTGACTTTTACGACAGTAAGTACGCGGGTGAAAAAGAAAACGAAAAAACCCTGGACCGACTGAGGTTGCTGGTCGACGACGGCGCTGCCACTCGGCTGCAGGACTCGAGGGAAAGGACTGGTCGCCTGGGCAGGTACGTCAACCTCCCCGTCCACTGCGCCGGTGTCGCTGGCCAAGTGCCGGGCGAGAGCAGTGCCAGGGCGGGCGCTGGCGGGTTGGCCCTCGGCGTGAATGCGAGCAATCACCGGGTGGCCTCGTGCGGGGTGGCGGCGGCCCTCGAGTCTCAGGGCCCTGGGTGTGCGAGTGACGCGGGCGAGAGGGGGGGCGTGGAGGGGGAGACGGAACTGGAGGGGGAAGTGAGGGTGCAGGGAGATGGCAGTGACATGCGTGAGGACGAACACGTTGAAGTGAAAAGTGAGAAACAGTTGAGGTTCGACACTTCGACCATTAAGAGATACTATGACAAAGAGAAGACCCCTGAAGCTGTGAGAGGTTCGTGGTTAAAGTCAGCCTTAAGTTATAACTTGGAAGTGCCAGAATCTCCCAGGAACGAAGTGATCGTGTTAGCTCTAGGTATCGACCAGTACATAGAAGAAGTGTTCAGGTTCTTGGATCGCTCGGGGTCAGGCAGGGTGGGTATCGAGGACTTCCATGCCCTGTGCCAGGTCCTCGGACTAGCTGAGAGCGAAGGGTTGCCGAGGAAAGGTCAGCAAAGGTGTCAGTGTCTCGGGTCGAAGCTGACACTTAATGGCAGCCTCGATAATTCCTTACTAAACAACGAAGTGCCGGGCGATAAAGTGTGTCCCATCCATCTCAACTTCAGCGAATTCCACGACCGGCTGTGCGAGTGTTTCGTGAAGGGGGCACAGACGGAGACCCTCTCTCCGCTCGCGTCTCGGCGCCCTTGCAATCCGCGCCTCGTGACGTCGGTGGTGCACATTCAACGGCGGTATGACGTCCTCGAGAAGATCTCCAAGTCCATCGCTGAAATAAACTCGGAGTTGGAAGGCGACGCCAAGAGGCCGCCGGCAGAGTGTCCGACGGCGGCGTCCGCCTGCTGCACCTCGCGGCAGCCCGCCCACGTCGATCGGAACTCCAACATCTCTCCTCAGCCGTCGTATTCTGAGACTTGTCTCCTGAAGCGACAGGTGCTTTTGCAACAACAGGAACTTCAGTGCCTTCGTGAGGTCATTGAGGACATGCGTGTCGCTCTCCAGAATTCCGACGCCGAAAACTTGTCGCTCCAAGTGCAGATGGCGAGAAGTTCCGCCCCCTCCCGCCGCGGGTCGGAGCACGACTTGTGCCTCACCGACGAGGAGGACACGATCGACGACTTGGTGAGGCAACTGACGGAGCTGAGTCGCCCAAGGAACGACCTCTCTTCGATTCCCGTCGCAGAGGTCGCTCCTCAGCCACAGGAAGCACCGAAGGAGGCGCCACAGGAGGCGCTGCAGGCCGATGATCCCAAGTGCAACATGGAAGCGCAGGAGACTGCTTCGCGCCTTCCGGAGCCTCCCGGTTCTCCAAAGGACGCCCACAACACTGCCTTCGTGTCCGGTGACCTGTCTTTGGAGGCTGAGCTTCAGGCCACGTATGAAGCCTTGCAGGCGGCGCGGGAGGAGCAGGAGGCGACGCAGGCCGACCTCCAGCGGACGGTCAGCGAGCTGCAGCAACGGGAGGCGGACCTGAAGGGGGCCGAGCTCAGTCTGCAGGCCTCGTACACCGCCCTCGAAAAGGTGCAGTACGACAGCCACGCCCTCGTGATGGAGGTCGCGGAAACCAGGAGTCTACTGGAGGACACCAAGGAGAGGCTCGACGGGGCGCTGGAGGAGCTGGCGCAGGCGAGGAGCACCATGCAGGAGCAAGAGGCGCAGCTGACGTGTGCCAAGGAGAGCCTGGAGGTCCTTCAGAACTCAAGGTAAGTCATTTATGTCTCTGTATCTTTGTGTGTGTGAGGGAGGGGGAGTGGAGGAAGAAAGAGAAGGGAAGTGGAGAGGGAGAAGAAATAAAGAAAGGGGCGGAGGACAAAGAGAGAGACAGACCAGGCCAGTCAGCGCCTGGAATTTAGAATTGTGAAATTGACAACAGCCGAAGCGTGGAGAATCTTGACTGACATCGCACACGAGGAGTATCGCGGTGGGCCGTCGCGCCGCGGGCCAAAGCGCTCACCCTGGCTCTTGGCATCTCTCTCTAGCACCTGAAGATGGTTATTACTTCTTATATCAAAGGCCAAAAACCTATCATATCTTTAATCTTCCAGGAACGATGCTAACTCGTACGCCGTCACACGAAGGCGCTCCATTCGCCGATAGTAAGGCTATGTGCGCGAGACTTACAAACTGAAATTACACCCCTTTTTTATATAAACTGGCCGGCAGTGTATGATTTACGATTTTCACCTTGAGCATGATAGGAGAGTGTGTCATTAGGTGCGCCTGGGCCTCCTCCTCCTCGGGGTGCGCTATGAGTCCCTCGAGAGAACCTGTAATTGAACCAAGGGCATCTGATGGTCTTTCACAGCATGGATAGCGGGGATGGTTGTCGAGGCGCTGACCGGGGAATGATATGATTGGGTCGTCCGTTATTGACGTGGGCATTTCTCATGTCAAGGAGTGGTGCTGGTATGAAGCGTTGCCTTTGTTCGGATAGCTATAGGGTATGGGTGCATACACGCATGGGAACACGTAGAAATGAGAATACAAAGACAAGCATGCACACACACACACGCATACGCGCGCGCGCACGCACGCGCACACACACACACACACACACACACACACACACACACACACACACACACACACACTCTCTCTCTCTCTCTCTCTCTCTCTCTCTCTCTCTCTCTCTCTCTCTCTCTCTCTCTCTCTCTCTCTCTCTCTCTCTCTCTCTCTCTCACCCACTCACACGCCTACACCCTCACCCACACTTACCCCCACCCGCTACACACACACACGCACCCACACTTACGCTACCCCACCCCACACACACAGCCTACCCAACCCTACACTTCCGCATAGCTGTTGTTCCCGGCGGGGGTCGAAAGCACAAGACAGCGAGCAGACAAAGGGAGGGAGGAGCGCGAGGGCTGTCAGGGAAAGAGGAACAACAAACATGGCGTCAGGGAGAGATTGTGACGCGATAGTGAGGTAACAGTGAAGCCTCTTTGACGGTTGTGACAGGACTTTCCCACGTTAAATGGGGCTTTCTACCTGAAATTGCCCTTAATAAGGAAAGGGAAGATAAGATTAAATACCCCACTCTTTATTCATGATAAGTGAATGTATATTCTTAAGGGAAAAAATACCCATATGATTGTTACAGTTATAACTCGAAGGTTTAGGAAGTAGGGAACATTAAGGAAATCGAGCAATTATCCGGAAAAGCGGTTCAGATGAAGTCTTGTGTGCGGGACAAACGGATTACGAACTTAAAGGAATATTCAGAAAACGGATTATGAACTTAAAGGAATATTCAGAAAACGGATTACGAACTTTGACGCATCTCTAGAAAACGAGATACGAACTCAGACGAATATCCAGAAAACGCTTTAAAAAATTAGATCTTTATTCAGAAAACATTACGAACTCAGTTGAATATTTTGAAAACGCATTACGAGGTTAGACGAATATCAACAAATTTTGACGAATCTCCAGATTAAGAATTACGAACTTGGACGAATATCCAGAGAAGGGATTACGGACCTTAGACACAACAAATAACGGATTACGACATATCCAGAGACCAGGATATACATTCCGATCACTTCACAACAACCTGCGATTTTTTTCTTCTCCCAGAAACCCCTGCAGATTTTTTTTCTTTCTTTTTACATTGATTCTCGAACAAATACCGACATTTTGAATAATTCCCAACTTCCTCTTTTTACTTCCGGTCTCTCCTTACACGAAGGTCAGTCTGTATTCGCGTAACAAACATTGGCATCTGGTAACAACGCGGGCGGGATACCAGACGCAGGTGTATGGTAACAGTTAGCGGCCGACGGCGAGGGAATCTGGTAACAGTGCTTGGTACGAGACCGAGCAACCCCCCCCCCCTCGTGAGAACCAGAGGGTGGTCTAAGGGGAGCTGTGGGTGGGCTAAGGGAGGTAAGGATGGTCTAAGGGGAGCTGTGGGTGGGCTAAGGGGAGGTAAGGATGATCCAAGGGGAGGTGTGGGTGGGCTAAGGGGAGGTAAGGATGATCCAAGGGGAGGTGTGGGTGGGCTAAGGGGAGGTAAGAATGATCCAAGGGGAGGTGTGGGTGGGCTAAGGGAGGTAAGGATGATCTAAGGGGAGCTATAAGTGGGCTAAGGGCAGGTAAGGATGATCTAAGGGGAGGTAAGGATGGTGTAAGGGGAAGAAAGGATGTTCTTAAGGGGTATGTATGGATGGTGCGGTAGGGTAAACTTAGGCTGGTCCAAGGGAAGGTAAGGAAGGCCTAAAGGCAGGTATGGGTAGTCTAAGGGTAGGTAAGGGTGGTTAATGCGGAGCTAAGGGGTTAAGGGTATTCTAAAGGGAGTCGGTTTAACTGAAGCCAAGGGTGGTCTTACATTAACTAAAAGGAGTGAGGGAGATATTAATCTAAGGGCAGCTAAGGGTAGTTTAAGGGATTTTTAAAGTACTGTGGAGAACTAGGGCTATTCTAAGGGCAGTTTTGGGGGGTTTTAAGGAAGCTAAGGGGGGATAAGGGATATAAGGAAGCAGAACTCAGATTTGTCTACGGGAAATTAAGAGTGATCTCAGAAGGACTAAAGGTATTCCAAGGGGGTTTTAGGGTGGACTAAGGGAAGCCAAGGGTAGTTTACGATTAATAGGAACTTTTCCATTGTTTTCTCCTATCTCCTTCCTTTATCTCGCGCTTCCCTTTTCCTCATTGTATTGTTTCCCCCGAGATATGGATCGTTGGCTATAAACAAAAAGGAAAAAGAGAAAAAGAAAGGGAGACTAAAGAAAAAAATAAGAAAAAGAAGAAACAGAATGTTATCGTGCAAGGAAATCCACATAAATCTCCCACTTGTGTCTCGGGGACTTTGTGTCTCCTATTCGTCATATAATGTTATCGAAGGATGAAAAAAAAAGGATGCTGTGCTCTTGACCTCCCGAGTTTGTGCGGCAAGGTCATCGCGATAAGCCTTGCGAGGGGAAAGACAGGTCGTCTCCGTCTGCCAGCGTCGCCGAGGAAGGCCCACCTGCACCGGGTTCTTTGCGATGAGGGACGGGGTCTGTCGGAGGGTGAAGGGGGTGGGAGCGGGGGTAGGAGGTGGTGGGGGGGGTTCACACGGCTTTGGTAGGTCTCTGTTGCTCTGGCTAACTGTCTGTATGCATGTCTGTTTGGTTGTCTGTCTGTCTGTCTGTGAAGTAAAAGTCTGTTTGTTACTGTCTCTCTATCTCTGTCTGTCTGTGTCTCTCTATCTCTGTGTGTGTGTGTGTGTGTGTGTGTGTGTGTGTGTGTGTGTGTGTGTGTGTGTGTGTGTGTGTGTGTGTGTGTGTGTGTGTGTGTGTGTGTGTGTGTGTGTGTTTGTATGTGTGTGTGTGCGTGTGTGTGTGCGTGCATGTGTGCAAAAGCAAGAAAACAAAACAGCGACGGAGAACCAACCACGGTGGGAGGGCAGCGGGCCAAAGGGTTATCGGCGGGAGTAAACAAAGCTCATTACACGCCGAGGGAGAATATTTACATTCAATGAGTTGTAAGAGCGCCGTGATGCCCCTTTTTACGTGCGGGGAATCTTGCCTTATATGTAAACAATGTCGGGTGAAGAATAGATTCCATCGGGCCATCGCTGGTCGGGGTCGCTCCACCCTCTTTAAGTATGAGTCGGGAGTCGGGCGGCGGCAGGGGAGGGGGAGGGGGCGAGAGGGAGGGGGGTTGATGAGGGATGTGGAGGTATGAGGAAGGAGAGAGATCATATGAGAGATGGGAGGGTAAGAGAGAGAGAGAGAGAGAGAGAGAGAGAGAGAGAGAGAGAGAGAGAGAGAGAGAGAGAGAGAGAGAGAGAGAGAGAGAGAGAGAGAGAAAGAGAGAGAGTAAATTAGAGGGAGCTAGACAGTGAACAAGAGATTGGGTGATGAAGAGAAGGAACGAGAGAGAGAGAGAGAGAGAGAGAGAGAGAGAGAGAGAGAGAGAGAGAGAGAGAGAGAGAGAGAGAGAGAGAGAGAGAGAGTAAATTAGAGGGAGCTAGACAGTGAACAAGAGATTGGGTGATGAAGAGAAGGAACGAGAGAGAGAGAGAGAGAGAGAGAGAGAGAGAGAGAGAGAGAGAGAGAGAGAGAGAGAGAGAGAGAGAGAGAGAGAGAGAGAGAGAGAGTAAATTCGAGGAGCTAGACAGTGAACAAGAGATTGGGTGATGAAGAGAAGGAACAAGAGAGAGAGAGAGAGAGAGAGAGAGAGAGAGAGAGAGAGAGAGAGAGAGAGAGAGAGAGAGAGAGAGAGAGAGAGAGAGAGAGAGAGAGAGAGAGAGAGAGGGGGGGGGAGAAAGTGAGGTGAGGTGAAAGAGGGAAAAGAAGGGAAGATGGAGAGAGAGAGGGAGATGGAGAGGGAGAGGGAGAGGGAGAAGGAGAGAGTACGTTGTATGGAAGGATTAAATACTAGACCACCGTTAAAGAGTAAGAGTAAGAAAGAGAGAGAGAGAGAGAGAGAGAGAGAGAGAGAGAGAGAGAGAGAGAGAGAGAGAGAGAGAGAGAGAGAGAGAGAGAGAGAGAGAGAGAGAGAGAGATTGATTTTACGCATGTCCCTAGCGTTGCGCAACACCTCACTATGGTCACGTCAAACGTATATATATGCAAATGACATTCAGGGAAGTCGAAAATCGCTGATCCAGATTTATCGTAAAGCATCCTTGCCTAGGGCGGGGGAGGTTGTCCACGGAAGCTCGGCAAAAATGAAAGGAATTTTGACCTGTGTTCTCGCTTCGTTGGA
>NC_091554.1:8893196-8898196 GCF_042767895.1 Penaeus vannamei
GGCAGAGAAGGAGGAGGTGGAGATGAAGAAAGAGAAGAAAGATGGAGGTGGACTTAGAGGCGGAGAAGGAGGCGGAGGTGGAGGAGAAGGCTGAGGCGAAGACGAAGGTCTTATTATATACCATTTCTTTGCCAGAATGAAAAAAAAGATAACACAACCAAAAGAACAAGCAAACAAAAAACAAGGCAGGAACAACAACAACAATCACAAAAAGATAACACGACCAGAAACAAGGGAAAAAATGGAGCCCCGTTAAGCCCCACCGTAATTATCAGAGTGCCAGGGCCTACACGCTAAATGTTAGTGCCCATCTCGTGTTTCGCGCCGACATTCTTGACACTAAGCCTTAGCGCGTTGAGTGCCACGGAGACATCTCTGAGCCGGACGCAGGGCCACTTCTCCCGGAGGCTCTGTATGGGTTAGGGGGGAGGGGGTCATGGGGTGAAAGTGTGAGGGGGGGGTAGAGGAAGAGGGGAAAAAGGAAGAGGAAAACATGTGTAATGTATATTGGAAGGGGGGAAAGGGGGTAAGGAAAAGAAAAGAGGGGATAAAGAAAAATTAATGAAAATGTAAGCAATAGAACGAAATAGAAAGGGAAAAGGAATAAAAGGAATAATGTATAAAGAAATAACGGTTTTAACTGCGTTCAAATGATAAGGGAAATCGAAGAAAATGCGAAGTGAAAGGAAAACAAATCTTAAAAAGATCAAATTGAAAATGACTTGGCCGAGACGAAACAAACCTGATCATCTTCGCGCTTGCCCCACGCCACACCCGCCGCCAACAGCGAGGGCACGGGCGGCCGAGGTAGTAAAAGGCCCCTAGCAAGGTGTCGCAACGTGAGGCGAAGGAGGGAGGCACCTGCGCGCTCTCCTTCATTACGGATGCTGCGAGGGGCGTGCGTCTTGGACTCCATCTCAAGGACTTTCCGTGACGGCGCTGCGTTCCTTACTTACGGTTATGCGTTCCTCAGACCCGGGGTTCGTTACGCTGGGCAGCACGCACTGCATTTTTAGCTATAGGTGTGACGTCATGATTCCGTTCCGCTCCAGTGGGGATAACGTTTAGGAAATTTTATGAGCAGCCATGAAGGATCTGGGATTGTGAACACCTCTTGGAGATCGGAATTAACGAGGGAGATTGTAACGAGGTAAGTATGGTATTTTGAGAAGGTCCGTTAGAGAAAGACCGGGGTGCTGAAAGAAAAAAAAGAAAAGAAAAGAAAACAGAATACATTTCAATTTATTCTGTTTTCTTTTCTTTTCTATTTTTTTCTTTCAGCGTTTAATTAAACTGAAATGAATCAGAATAAAAACAAATACGATATGAATTACAGAAAACCGAATCAAACTACTGAAATGAATTAGAATAAAAACAATCAGGAGATAAATGAGAAGACAGGTATTTCCTCCCCCCACCTACGAGCAGTCGAGAGAGGAGGTCAAGCAATCACGTCGATCACACCTCCTCATGCAGAGCGACCACGACCCCGCTCATCCCCATGCAAAGGGCGCCTCCCCCAAGCACGCCCCGGTACGTCGGCTGCTTGGGGAATCGACGTCGGCCAGGGAAGACGGTCGACCCGCGCGTCTGGGTACGTGTCCTCCTCCTCCTCCTCCTCCTCGATGCTTCCCTTTCTCCTTCCTTCCTTCTTCCCCTGTTTCTTTTCTCCTCTTTTATTCTCTTCCTTCTTTTCCTCATCTTTCCTTCGTCCCATATTCCTTCTTTTTTTCATCCTTTCTATGTCCCCTCTCCTTCTCTCTTCCCCTTTTCCTTCTTTTCTTCATTCTTCCTCTTCGTCCCCTCTCCTCTCCTTTCTTCTTATCCACCTTCACTCTACCCCTCCCTTCTTCCTTCTCTTCTCTTCCTCCTTCCCTCTATCCCCCTTCCCCCCTTCCCCCCTTCCCTCAAAAGCTACATGGGTTGCATCCTTCGCCCCCCTCTCCTTCCTTTCTTCACTCTACCCCTCCCTTCTTCCTTCCTTTCTTCCTCCATCTCTCCCTCCCCCTTCCCTCCTCCTCCAAAAGTACATGGGTTGCATCCTTCGCCCCCCTCTCCTTCCTTTCTTCACTCTACCCCTCCCTTCTTCCTTCCTTTCTTCCTCCATCTCCCTCCCCCTTCCCCCTTCCCTCAAAAGTACACGGGTTGCATCCTCACTAACTCCTCCTAGACGCTCCCTGAGACCGCTCCTCCTCCTCCACTTCTCGCTGGGTCACCCTTTTCGGAGATAACGAAGCATTAGCGTCCTCCTGCGGGATATACGACTGCAATTAGGCGCCCGCTACCACGCCACCCGCTTCGAAATAACGACGTAATCACAGCTACGATGATGATACCAATGGTTTCCTGTACTTTAAGGCTTGCACAAGCTTGACATAACTCCTCCGCCACATAGAGCGCGTCTTCCATTCATAAATCCCGCACAGGAAGCCGCACGAATGGAGCCACGACCACAACAATGGGACTCGAGCCACTCGCAAGCTATTACTCGACACCCGGCACCCAGTACCTCGCTCACCCCTTTCGCGCCGCCGTTTCCTCTGCGCCTTCCTTCCTTCTTCCATTCTCCCTTCTTTTCTTTATTCTTTTTTTTTCTCCGCTTACTTCTTTTCTCTATCCTTTTTTCTTTCCCGCTTACTTCTTTTCTTTATCTTTATTTCTTCCCCTCTTCCTTCGTTTCTTCTTTCTTCCTTATTTTTTTTCTCCATTCCTCCTTCTTCTTTATTTACATCCCCCTTCCTCCTCTTCTTTTTATCATCCTTCACTTCAGTCTCCTCTTCATTTTTCTCTTTATCCTACCTTCTTCCATTTCCTCTTCTCCCTCCTTTCTTTTCCGTCTCTCCCTATCCCTCTTTCTCCCTATCCTCCTTCACTCAACCCCTCCTTCCTCTTTTTCCTTCCCTGACTTCCCCCCCCCTCTTCCCTCATAAGTACATCCTCTCCTCAGACTTGCTTTCTCAATCCTTTTTCTCTTTCTCTTTTTACTCACGTCTTTCCGCTCCTCCTCCCATCCCCCCCCCCCTCTCTCTCTCTCTCTCTCTCTCTCTCTCTCTTCTCTCTCTCTCTCTCTCTCTCTCTCTCTCTCTCTCTCTCTCTCTCTCTCTCTCTCTCTCTCTCTCTCTCTCTCTCTCTTGGTAAATCATCTCCCTCAGCGATGTTCTTAGAAGCTGTGGGGCAATTATATTTCCACGATGATTACATACCTTGTGGCCCACGACTCCACGAATGAGAGGTAATACCACAGGAAAACAAACACACGCAAACAAATAAATACATACACAATGCTCTTATACACACATACACGTACATATAAACACAAACACATGCACACGCCAACACGCACGCGCACACGCACGCGCACGCGCACGCGCAAACGCACACGCACACGCACACGCACACGCACACGCACACGCACACGCACACGCACACGCACACGCACACGCACACGCACACACACACACACACACACACACACACACACACACACACACACACACACACACACACACACACACACACACACACACACACACACACGAACACACACACACACACACACACACACACACACACACACACACACATTCCGTGCCTCCTTCCCCTCCCTTCCCTCTAGGCACTTACCAGGGTCACCGGTAGTGGCACTCGACGGCCGTTGGTAACTTGGCACTGCGAGGTTTTTATGCGTTACCCCCGTGTTCAGCTCATTTGCATATCCCAACTGCCTTGTGTATGACTCGCCCGGGGTTCAGCCATGCGCCGTGACGTCACAGTTTTTAAATTGATGTTTTGGGTTGCTATTATTAACATTATTTTTGTTATTGTTGTTGTTGTTTTTTGTTGTTAATTTTGTTATTATTATTATTATTATTATTATTATTATTATTATTATTATTATTATTATTATTATTATTATTATTATTATTGTTATTGTTATTGTTATTGTTATTATTATTATTATTATTATTATTATTATTATTATTATTATTATTATTATTATTATTATTATTATTATTATTGTTGCAATGTTATTGATGTTATTATTATTGTTGTTGCTATTTTGGTGGCAGTTAAAATCCGGATCTGGATTATATTTTCTTTTGAATATATTTTCATAAACCGTAAATTTCGTTGAATTTCTTTTATTATTCAAGTATTTACTTTATCTCTTCAGGTAAGGAGCAAGTAAACCCCAATTATTCAGTGCAGTCGGCGTGAGTATATCTTTTTCTGAAAAATGTTGACAATTTAGAAAAAAAAGTATGAATGAGAATGAATATCTTCACAATACGAGAGAAGCATTTGATACATATATACATCTCTTGTATAATGGAGATGTTCATTCTCATTCATACCTTTTCTACTTTTTTCTTTGTGTTTCATTTACTGGTTGGTGTTTTTTCAGGAATTTCCTTTTCGTCTTTTAACAGCTTGTTTACGTGACGAATTGCTTTTAGCGAGTCTTTGAGACTGTCACCATCTGTTTAACTGCCTTTCTCTTTTCCTTCTTTTCCTTTTTTTTATTTCTTTTTTTATATTCTTGTTCTCGTTTTCATATCTATGCGTGTTTATTTTTCTATTTGTGTTGCTGTTTATCTATTTTGCTATTCATATGATACAATACGATATTGTATATATAATGTATAAAAAAATTGTGTGTGTAATCTCTCTCTCGTTCTGTCTCTGTCTGTCTGTTGTCTGTCTGTCTCTCTCTCTCTGTCTCTCTCTCTCTCTCTCTCTCTCTCTCTCTCTCTCTCTCTCTCTATATATATATATATATATATATATATATATATATATATATATATATATATTTCTCTCTTTCCTCTTCTCTCTCTCTCTCTCTCTCTCTCTCTCTCTCTCTCTCTCTCTCTCTCTCTCTCTCTCTCTCTCTCTCTCTCTGTCTCTCTCTCTCTCTCTCTCTTCTCTCTCTTAAACGGTGACCCAGTATTTAATCCTTCCACGCAACGCATTTCCTTTGTCAATGACTCACTTTCTCG
>NC_091554.1:8903196-8935696 GCF_042767895.1 Penaeus vannamei
AGTGAACCCTAATAGTTACGCGTCGAGGTTCACTTATGAAGGTCCGCGGCGCGAGGTGAAGTTTGAACCGCGAGGAAAGGGGGGGGGGGGAGGGGGGATGATGAGGCGAAATTTTGGATTTATTTTAGGTGGAATTTCGTGGTAGTTTGCTCTTATTTGGCTGTAATTTGCTCTCTCTCTCTCTCTTTCTTTCTCTTTCTCTTTCTCTTTCTCTTTCTCTTTCTCTTTCTCTTTCTCTTTCTCTCTCTCTCTCTCTCTCTCTCTCTCTCTCTCTCTCTCTCTCTCTCTCTCTCTCTTTGTGTGTATATGTTTTAAGGATTGAAGAGATTTAGGGTATGTAGGATTCGTATGCCGAAACTAGATTTTTTTTCTAATATAGGTTTCATAGATAGACCTTCAGTTGAATCGGAAATTATGATAAATAATGATTATAAGAGATATATGTATGAATAAATGAATGATAAACAAATATGAATAATGGTGTATGTAAATACATAAGTGAAAAATATGTAAAACAATACTTAACATAATTTTGATTAGATTAGGTCTTCAGTTCTCAGTTCAGTCGGAAATTAGATGACGTGTAATCCTAAAGTCAAGCTATTTTAAGAGTTTCCGATCCCTTATATCCCGGGTTCAATTCCGAACACGATGTTCCGGACTTTTCCCTCTCAGCGCACCCGTTCGTGGGATTATCCGGATTACATGACGTCATAAATCCGCTCGATGACATCCCCTCTTAGCGGAAGCCTATTTGAGTGGCCGGTTAGGATTAGGGGAAGTGGCATATGACAGAGGCCATATGACATCGTTGGCATTCTCTCTGCACGGTAGTTTTTTCCTTCTCGGGGCGTTTGCTAATAACCGGAGTCGAAGAAATGGCGGGAAAAATGTACTGGACTTTTCGCTGTTTCAGTTGTTTTAAATTCGCTTGGTTTAACGGTTAGTAAGAAGAATTAACAGTCAGTTAACTTTGTTTGGTGAGCTGTTACTTGGGTATTTTTTCTGTAGTTAACTGTAATTGGAGGATAAAATTGTACGTATGGAATGAGTGAAAATCCAACGCAATTATCCGTCTGTTTATTTTATCCATTTTGAATTTTCGCTGAAATATCATCAGATTCCTTTCGATTTAGCCTTACGCAGATTACATACATGTTTAAATAAACAAACCGCCTAAGAACCGTGAATGATCGTTAATATTCAGTCGTTAGGATCGATCTTCAAACTCTCCCATTATATCTCTATTTTCCGTCATATCTGTGCAAGTGGCTGATATCGGGGGAATATCCTATCGACGATAATGCTTAATCCCTTAGAGCTATTTTTGTCGGGTCTTCTCCTTCGCTCTGCCCTGACATCCCCCCCCCCCCACACTTTTCCACATGGATTGGTCCGCTTGTTGGGTTTTCCATTCTCCCTCTTTCTCTGTTTTATTGTTCTTTCTCTCTCTCTCTTTCTTATTTTCTCTCTCTCTCTCTCTCTCTCTCTCTCTCTCTCTCTCTCTCTCTCTCTCTCTCTCTCTCTCTCTCTCTCTCTCTCTCTGTGTGTGTGTGTGTGTGTGTGTGTGTGTGTGTGTGTGTGTGTGTGTGTCTCCCTCTGTCTCAGTATTTAAATGTAAAAGTGTGTCATCTTATTTTTGTCTGTATGTGTTTGTGTATTTGTTTGTCTATCTGTCCGCATTCGCCGACACCATACATCATATATAATCTTTTCTATCATTATCTGTTTTTCCCGATGTTTGTCTCTTGTCCACTTCCTCCCAACTCTCACTCGATCTTCAGCCTCTCGCTCTCCCCACCCCGCCTTCCTTCCTTTTTCCGCCCCCTCCTTTCTCTCCCTCTCCTCACCCTACTTTCACCCTTCAGTGGCCCTTTAACCCTCCCCTAGATCATCCCCTATCCCCCCCTCCCCCCACCTCTCCTTACCACCCTAGCCATCCTCCTACTGTTCATAGGCCCTTCGTTTAACCTACTTGGCATCTCCTGCGCCTACCATTCCCTCCTTATGCCCTCCCTCTTTTCCCTTCGCCTGTTCTCTACTTTATCATTGACTATCTGTTTCTTCCACGCCTATCCACTCACCTTATCCTCTTCGCTATTTCCTCTTCTCTCTTCCCTCCCTCCTTTTACCTCCTTCCCCTCCCTTATCCTCCCACCCACCCATCCCAACCCACCCTTCCACCCCTCCCGCCCTCCACCCTCCCTCACCCCTTCAACTCCTCCCACCCCTTCCACGTCCTCCCTCCCTCACCCCCTTAACCCCTTCCACCCCCCTCCCTCCCTCACCCCCTTAACCCCTTCCACCCCCATCCCTCCCCACTTCCACCCCCTCATCTCTCCCACCTTCCACCCCTCCCTCACCCCTTCACCCCCTCCCCTCCCTCCCCCTTCCACCGCGCCCATCCAGGCGGAACGAAAACCGCCTCCTGACCGGTCACTGATAGCGCGTATGTCAGCGGGATCCTTGAGACGCACATCATTGACAGACGGATAATTGATCCAAAGAGGAACAATGGGGCGCCGCTTCCGCCCGCCCGGAGGTGTCATGTTGCACGTGTGTGTGTGTGTGTGTATGTATATATATATATATATATATGTATATATGTATATATATGTATATATATATATACATATATATATGTATGTATATGTATGTGTATATATATATTATGTATATATATCATATATATATTATATATATTATATATATTATATATATATATATTATATATCATATATATACATACATATATATATATATATTATATATATATATTATATATATATATATTATATATATACATATATATATATATATATTGTATATATATACATATATATATATATTATATATATATTATATATATACATATATATATATATTGAAATGTATATATACATATGTATATTCATATTTATATGATAACATATGTATTGTGTGTGTACGCGCGTGCTTGCGAGTGCGTGTGTGTGTTTAGGTGTGTGTGTGTGTGTATATGTGTGCACGCGCGAGTGCGATGCCTGCGGCATTGCCAACAACTGTGCAATCTCTTACTTTCGCCAACTTTTTCTCTTTAGTAAATATTCAGTAATCCCAATGAAAGCATCTGACGGAAGGGTGGAAACTGAACAAGCACCCAGTGACGTCACAACCGGGGAAAAGGGATCAGAAACGGACATAATTTGTTTTATATCGCATTTCTTCAAATTAATTACATGGAGGAAAAAGGGGAAAAATATACATCCGACGCTCCGTAAACAAATAAATATTTGTAAGCACTTAACGCCCAAATGAACAAATGTTTTGCGAGGAAGGTTGCGTGTTATTCCAACTGCATAATTATTCCTTTTTTCCTGCTCATTCAGCCCCGCGTGCCCATGCCCGACCCCATCCTTCAGCCCCGCGAGTCCATCCCAATTCCTATCTTTCAGCGCCACGTGTCTATCCCTATTCCTATTCTTTAACCCCGCATGTCCATCCCCATCCCTATCCTCCAGCTCCGCGTGTCTATACGTATCCCACATCCCGGGGGGTCTATGCCTATAGCCTAGGCCTGTGTGCCCATCCCCATCCCTATCCTTCAGCCCCGTGTGCCTATACTTATCCCACATCCCTGTAGCCTCGCCCCGCGTGCCCATCCCCATCCCTATCCTCCAGCCCCGTGTGCCTATACTTATCCCACATCCCTGTAGCCTCGCCCCGCGTGCCCATCCCCATCCCTATCCTCCAGCCCCGTGTGCCTATACTTATCCCACATCCCTGTAGCCTAGTCCCGCGTGCCCATCCCCATCCCTATCCTTCAGCCCCGTGTGCCGATACTTATCCCACATCCCTGTAGCCTAGTCCCGCGTGCCCATCCCCATCCCTATCCTTCAGCCCCGTGTGCCGATACTTATCCCACATCCCTGTAGCCTAGCCCAGCGTGCCCATCCCCATCCCTATCCTCCAGCCCCGTGTGCCTATACTTATCCCACATCCCTGTAGCCTCGCCCCGCGTGCCCATCCCCATCCCTATCCTCCAGCCCCGTGTGCCTATACTTATCCCACATCCCTGTAGCCTAGCCCCGCGTGCCTGCCCCCATCCCTCACGGCCTTGTTTGATAAGCACACGCGCGCCCCGTTCCAGATCGAATCCTCCCGAGCGAAAGGATCCGCTTCGTTCGGAGATCAATAGCGTGACTATTGTGCGAGTCCTCGAGCGATGCCCGGCCCTCGGAGATGGAGAGATGGAGGCTGCGACAAGGCACGTGCGGCGTCTCCGCGCGCGGCAGCCGAGCGGAAGTCCCGCGGAGTGTCGAGTGACCGCAGATGTTGCTGCGTCTCGTCTCCATCACACCCTTCATCTCTCGCTTATGGTCCCTCTCCCCCTCGGCGTATCTCTGTTCCCTCTCCCGTTCACCGCCCTTTCCCTCTGAGTACCTTATCGCCTTTCGCCACTTTATTCCTCCTCCATTTTCCCCCTTCCTTGTTTATTCTCATATCCGAAATTTCCTGCTTCGTGTAAACGGCTCGGCACGCTCGCCCCCTTTTTTCTCTCTCTCGTCAGTGGCGCAACATCCGCCGGATAATGAGGACAGGGGTAGCGTGTTATGCCAGCCCTTGGAAGACGAAAAGAAAGGCTCTCTCTCTCTCTCTCTCTCTCTCTCTCTCTCTCTCTCTCTCTCTCTCTCTCTCTCTCTCTCTCTCTCTCTCTCTCTCTCTCTCTCTCTCTCTCTCTCTCTCTCTCTCTCTCTCTCTCTCTCTCTCTCTCGCGGTGGGTTCGAGGGCGCTGACCATGGCATTCTTGGCGCGCTTGGCGATCCCGCGCTGACCACGTCCTCGCTCGCAAGCACCGGGTCGACACGGATTCGAGTGCTGGTTCGGATTACACTCTCTGGAAAGGGATTGGGTGACGCCGTGTCCGACCGGGGGACACGCGGGAGATGTGTTCGCGATTAGGACGACGTCGTAAAGGCTCATTGCTATTCGAGGGCTCGGGCTGAGGGCGACGGCTGCTCAGTGTCGGTGCGGGGGCGCTCGACTCCGCCGGGGATATCAAGCGCAGATAAAAGGAGCATCACTCTTCATAAATGGCGGATCTCAATCGGCTCAAAGTCAGATTGCACTCGCGGCGCCCCATATTAGGTTGGCCTGTCCTTGTACTTGTTATAATCTGGTCGGGGCTCGCGGCGCCTGGCCTGCCTCCTCTGAGATGGCCCTCGCTGGCCCTGACACGACTGCGCTCATCGGGCCACTGCCGTTGTCGCTTTATTGGGGAGTTCGTTACGCCAAGGTCTGGGCCGCTCGTGGGAAGATGGCGCCGCGCTCAAGTGATGCCTTCCTTGGGCGAGTGTCGGGGAAGGACTTGGCGGCTAATATTCCTGCTAATAAATACGAGTACACACACACACACGCACGCACATGCTCACACACACACACACACACACACACACACACACACACACACACACACACACACACACACACACACACACACACACACACACACACATACATACACACGCACGCACACACGCAAGCACGCACGCACGCATAGACACACACACACACACACACACACAAAGTGTACATGTACCTGCATTCTCCTGCGTACATGTTCAGACAATGACTCACTTGCGCTATTTTAGCTATGAATTGGTTAATAAGTCGCCCGAAAATAGAAGTTGGGACTTGCGAATGGGGATGGCCATGTCCGAACACTTCTGCTCTCACTGCAGCTGCTTGAACTCGTCTGACCTCGTCCGCGTATGGCAAGAATCTCGCGAGTTGTTGATGTAGATGATAATAATTGTAAATATGTCTTGTTTATTTTTTTAGGTGGTTGTGCCTCATTTTGGCATATTAGTTGTTTGAAATCGTTGTTTTATTTGTGATTTATTGTAAGAAAAAAATATTAAGTCTCGTTGCCCAGGCCACCTAAATCTCCTAGCGAAGATTGATGGGTCGCGGTCATCCGTAAGCAGTTGTTCGCCATTCTTCTTGTTTGGCAAAGTCGAAATAAGTTGTCTGGCTAATGTCTTCTGTTCCATTGCTTCGGGGGTCGTTCGTTGTTTTACCTTACGCATATAGTATCCAACGACCCATTTCGTAGTCCAGTCGATTAAACAGCGAGGGTGTGTTGGCGATAACGTGGTTTCTGTCCAGTGTCTGTGACCTTAGTCTCGCGTTATTGGCTGTTCCTTTCGACGTGGCCTTTTCTCTCTGTCTCTGTCTTTCTCTTTGTCTCTCTCTCTCTCTCTCTCTCTCTCTCTTTCTCTCTCTCTCTCTCTCTCCTTCTCTCTCTCTCTCTCTCCCTCCCTCCCCTCCCTCCCTCCTCCCTACCTACCTCCCTCCCTCCCTCCCTCCCTCCCTCCCTCCCCCTCCTCCCTCCCCCTCCCTCCCTCCCTCCCCCTCCCTCCCTCCCTCCCCCTCCCCCCGTCCCTCCCCCTCCCTCCCTCCCTCCCCTCCCCCTCCCTCCCCCTCCCCCTCCCTCCCTCCCTCCCTTCCTTCCTTCCTTCCTCCTTTCCTTCCTTCCTCTCTCTCTCTCTCTCTGTTTGTCTCTCTCTCTCTCTCTCTCTCTCTCTCTCTCTCTCTCTCTCTCTCTCTCTCTCTCTCTCTCTCTCTCTCTCTCTCTCTCTCTCTCTCTCCCTCCCTCCCTCCCTCCCTCTCCCTTCGTCTCTCTCTCTCCCTCCCCCCTCCCTCCCTCCCTCCCTTCCTCCCTCTCTCTCCCTTCCTCTCTCTCTCTCTCTCTCTTCCCCACCCTCTTCCTCTCTCTCTCTCTCTCTCTCTCTCTTCCTCTTGCTCTCTCTGTCTCTCCCCCTCATTTTCTTTCTCTCCCCCATCCTCCCTCTCTCTCTCGTAGATATCTTGAAATGATGTGGCTCTTGATTTTGAGACAGGCAGCTGTTATCTCATCTTTCAACAAACCTGTTTTGTGAACAGTAGGCAATTCTGCAAGCACTTACCTACGAGAGGAAAACTAAAGAGAAGATATGGATGGACCTGGTCTCTCTCCCCCTCCCCCCCCCACCTTCATCTCATTATCTCCCCACGCCTACAACTAACCCCTCCCCTCCCCTCCCCCCCAAGAACCCTCACACCTGGGAGTGAGAGAGAGGGGTGGTGGGGGTGGGGGTAGGGGGTAAATCGTAGGTTGTAATTAATCAGGAGAAATGAAGGTGTTATATTCCTGTCAACCTGTGATTGAATACGGCAAAGGGATTGATTAGTGAATGTGAACGTTATCTTGTTCCGTGGCCTCATGGTTAAGGGGATGTTATTAATTACCAATATGACATTTTAATAACGGCGTTTCAGTGTTGTATTACAGTTAAATTACCAATATGACATTTTGATGACGGTGTTTCAGTGTTGTATTACAGTTTAATAACCACTTGGGTATTGATAACGGTGTTTCAGTGTTTATTACAGTTTACGCATACATAATAAGAACGCAGAGGAGTATAGCATTATGTTTGCAATGTAGTTAGAAGCCTTTTTTACCCTTAGAATGTAAGAGTAAAAGCGTCGATGGACATTAACTAAAACAAACAATTATGGACAAAAAAAAAAAAAAAAAAAAAAAAAAAACATGGGGGAGTGGGCAATTATACCATTGGCAAAGTGACACCTCCGATACCCAGCCTCATTACCTGGTTGCCATATGTCACGATACCCACATGCCCTTATCCTACCCCCCCCCCCCCACTAAGCAGCACACGCCCGCACAACCTCACTCCCGCACGCTAAGCAGATGTCCAGAAACCGCACACGCCATTTTCTTTGCGGGAGCTCTCTCACCTCACGTACAGGCACCAACGCGAGCACGTGCGGGCACACACCCAGGACGGTCACACACACACACACACACACACACACACACACACACACACACACACACACACACACACACACACACACACACACACACACACACACACACACACACGCACACACACACGCACACACACGCACACACACACACACACACACACACACACACACACACACACACACACACACACACACACACACACACACACACACACACGCACACTCAAAGGCAAACTCATTTTTTTTTCTTAAATTGCACACATAACTATTCAGTATGTTGCGATATAGTTTTTCCATCAGATGTAACCCCTTGGAATAACCCTGCAATTAGGCCGGTGGTGTGTGTCCTGTCATCACACAATTTTTCACCGTCGTAAAGTTTACAATTTTCAAACGAAGGGAAAGTCGAAGGAAGACAAGGGATGGGGGGGGAGGGAGAGGGAGGAAGGTCTGGGATGAGGAGGAGGGAAGGTAGAGTTTGGAGGGGAGAGGAGGTGGGAGGGAGGGCGGGAGGAGAAAGAAGAGGATGGGGAGGATAGATAGAATAGAATAGGATAGATAGGAATGGAAATTGTAATTATCTTTTCATTTGTTTTTGTACTGCATTCGTGTATCAGTAATTTCCGTCGTATTTTTGTTGCTGTACTGAATTTTATCGTTGTTTCCATTTATCTAAACTGATTTCCTTACTCTGAACCTGATATAAAAAAGTTACGATCACTATATATGGCAAATTATCATTGGTTTCCGACGAAAATGGAATGTTCAATTAACCGAACATCGAGTGAAATCACTTTCATAAAAAAAAGGTTCTTTCGTCACACAAGACTTCACCAGACTACCGTAACATCATAGAGACCCTTCATCACGTCCGATTTCACGCCAAAGGCCCAATATCCAGCCTTAATGGGCCCAAAATCCCACTAATGAATGAAGTGAAAGGTTACCGGAAGGTCAGTGGGGACGGTTTCGGAGGTGGCGGGGGCGGCCGTATCAGCTGATTCGGTGTTTTTCCTCGAAGCCCCGAATTAATGAAGTATGAATCCCAATTTCGGACCTTTCTGCTTCATTCTGGTTTCATTCGAGTCGACGGCTATAGAGGATATATATATATATATATATATATATATATATAAATATATATATAAATATATATATAAATATATATGTATATATATGTATATATATATGTATGTATATATATATATATATATATATATATATATATATATATATATATATATATATACATACATAATCGATATAAATCGTATATTACCGTTAGTTTTAAATTTCTAAGACTGACGTAGGCGTGGTATTGAGGGTGTTTTGGGCGTGCGTGAAGCTGGGGGTACCCACTGCAGCGGCGCTTCCGTTGTGAGAGGTGAAAGTCGATGCTGGTGAATATTAAAGTCCCTTGTTCGTGTGGCATGGAAAATATAACAGCGGATATGGTTTTGTTCAAGGTCTAGAAAAGTACTTGTCTAGACTTTGGTTTTGTTATAGGATTGTCTAGACGTTTTGTTTCACCCGCTATATTAATTTGTTCACTTGATGGTTAACGTCAATTTTTTTTTGTTGTCGAAGGAAATTCATATAAGCACAAACCCGTCATATAGATTAAGAGAATAAAATAAACAGTAGGGGATATCTTTGTATGTCTGTAAGAGAAACTACAATCGTTAGGTTTGGTCCAGCACCCTCACTCCCGTCCAATAAATCACTTCTTTGTAGAATAGCAGAAAGGACCCCCAGTGGTGCTCACAGACCATTCGATTCTGTCCCTCCATAACAGTAACGTCTTAATTTCCACCAAAAACCCATTGGACCTTCACCCCCCCCCCCCGCCATTCCCGTCCTATGACCGTTTTTTTTTTCTTTTTTCTCGCTCCCTCCTTCCATTCCGCCCACACACTTTTTCTCTCATTCCCTTGCCCCTCCCTTTCCGCCGACTTCTGTTAGTGAAGAATACCACAAGAGGTCAATTCGAAAAAGAAAAAGGACAGTTGCTTATACGCGTCTTATTCGCACTGTATTCGTTGTCCGCGTAACCTAATACGTCAAATCGCCCATGTTAAAAGTCCCAGAGCACACGCTATGGTTGGGTTAGCCTGAGCAGCGTCGACACAAAGATCGTTTCCCTACTGAGAAGGGAGGGGGTGAGGGGGGTGGGAAGGAGGGGGGAGGGGAGGGATGGGGCGGATGAGGAGGTGAAGAGAGAGGGGGAAGGAAGGCAGGGATGGTAGGGGGGGGAGGTGGTGATGAGGAGAGTAGGGAGGGAGGGAGGGTAGGTAAAGTTTGAAAAGGAGAGGGGAGGGAGGGTAGGGAAAGAAGAGGATGGGGAGGAGAGGAGTATCACGGCCCGGCAGGAGGGAGAGGAATCTTCTCCTCCCTGTAGGAAATTCATATGGCTCAGACCCCCTTCCTTCCTTCCCCTATCTCCCCCGGCTGGAGGTAAAAGCGAAGGGGAACCGTAGAACCTTAAATGTGAAGAGAGAGATACAAAAGGAATGCGTAATCAGCCGAGAGAAGTAGAAAGGGGAAGAATGGAGATAAAAGCAGATAGCGATGGCGTGCCTGCGAGAGAGTAAATGACGACCGACAGAAAAAAACAAAACCATTGTCGAACTGCTTTAAAGTCGAACCTTTTCCTGTGTAAAAACCCTTGCGTTTTTACTTTCGACAGAACAATGACTAGGATCCTTGCACTTACAGGTTTCTGCGTTTAACCTATTAACGATTTCGCATTTGAAGTTTCTCTTTCGATGGAACCTTTGCTTCTATCGTTTGTAATTAACTAAAATTACAGGCATTTCACACCCTCCATGATACATTAAACTTTCTAAGTTCTGATTGTGATAATAGCGATAATGAAAATTTATTGGTGAAGCGCTTCTCAGTAAAATTTAAAAATTCATATAATTTTAAACGTTATGGAATCAGTTCAACTGGGAAGCTATGCCCAAAATCGCCGAGTCGTGCTACATGTAAATTGAAAGCTTTCTCTATAGCTCGTTAGTGATGGAGAGATAAAGTTAGTGAAGATGGAAAACTAAAGATAAAATCAGCTAATGACGCCATCGCTGTCCCACTTGTCGAACCCCTAATCGAGACCTTCCCGAGTCACCCTTCGAAGCTGCTTCACCTCGAGGAAATCCTATCAGACGAACCTCTTCGAAACATTAGTCACCGTGCGAAAAACACCTCTCCCAAGTGTCCTTATCAAGCCCGATGTTGATCTTCGATTGCCTTATCTCGCCCTGCTTCTCGTCTCGATCTTGAGAAACGAGGCTGATAGCTTGCTTGCTTGGTGTTAAATGCAAGTGATAAGCGTCGATTCTTTTTGTTCGAAATTGATTAGAAACGGTCTCTAATAACCTCGGTGTGTGCACGTGAATCTGATTATATCTGTGTTCGTTTATTGAGGCATTGGGGAGGTACTTGTGTCCAGTTAACATTTGTGTGAGGCCCGACCCGAGGAATAGTCATGTAAACAGATGCATATTCACCAAAAATAAATGTTTATCTGTCTATCTATCTGATGGGAATTCTTTAATCTATCTATCGATCCGGTAGATGTGCATATCTAGATTGATAGATAATGTATTTCGGTATATATATATATATATATATATATATATATATATATATATATATATATATATATATATATATATATATATATATATATATATATGGCCGTATAGTGAATCTTCTTTAGGTCGGGCCTCGCACAATGATAAAAAACGGCCGTTGGTTAACAGCAGAATAATGGGAATCCCAAAGCCTTGCTCCATCGAAAGGTGCTTTTGTATCACGCGAGTTGAAGTATTTACTGACAAAACATGGGCAAGTTTTCCCTATAACGAACCGTTATGAAGAGCGTCCGAATAGTTTGTTAATTAAATCTTCCACTTCGTTTATGTTTTGAATAACTCGCCCTCTATCGGAGAGAGTGCGAATCACATCTCTGTTGTTGATAACGCTTCTTTTTATTTTATTTGGGGGATGATTAAAGCACGCAGTATCTAACACTTGATTTATAGATAAGGAAGTTTCGAAGAAGAAATCTTTTCCTAGATGAGGATAGCTGTAGCATGACGAAATGATGTCAAGAACTTGGAAATACCGAACACAACATATAGGGAATTTTACCCAAGCCTAACGACAAGTTTGTTAAAATTGGGTTGTACACGACCCATTTAATATTCATATATACGGAGATGCACATACACAAATAAATGCATATCAGTCTATCTGTTTAATGAATACAGATTTATCTATCTCTCTCCGGTAGATACGCATCTCTAGACTCATAAATATGTATTTATTTCTGTGTACATGCACGTCTATATGATGAATATGCTTTGGGTCGGTCCTCGCACAATCTTAACTAACCAAAGGTAAAACTCGGTAATAAAACCAAGTGAAACAAGCGAGAGACTGAACCCTTGTTGGACACCGGTTCTTACCCCCCTCGGCGAGGATATGTTTGCATGTTAATTAGTATTCAATCATGGTATATTGTTGCGTCCTCGAAGCACTGAGAGGGACTGTTTGTTATGTCATTAAGGCGGAATTAATTGGATAGGGTGATCGCCACTCCTCTGTGGGTATTATCTGATCGGCAAACACAGCTGGTTTGCGCGTTTCAGTTTCACATGGATTATAAAGGGTGGAAGTGACCCATTCTGTTGCTATAATTTCTTCAGTTCAAGTTTGATGATTTGATGAAGGGTGTAGGGTGAATGATCAGTCTTCTCCATGGGCTAGTTTAAGGGGTGATTGTTTATGCCTTCTTCTTTCTCCTCTTCTTGTTCTTGTTCTTGTTCTTCTTCCTCCTCCTCCACCTCTTCTTGTTCTTGTTCTTGTTCTTCTTCTCCTCCTCTTTCTTCTCCTATTCCTAGTTTTTCTCCTCTTTTTTTTTTTTTTTTTTTTTTTTTTTTTGTCTTTTTCGTCTCCTACAGCCTTGGAAAGTCCGTTCTTGGGCATATCCCTCGACGACGTTAAAACATTCAAATCTTTAATTCAAGCATAATTCGGACCCAAATAAATATTGATATATCTTAATCTTCTGCTACCCTGTACGGCCTGGTCATTCGAAAAGAACATTTTCACCCTAATAAGATTTTACCGTATAAGGCACTGACAGCCATTTTTTTTCGTTTCAGGTAAGGCGAACGGCAGTGACTTCCACGCTCTTTAGATAGCCGGCGGGCCAGTCCTCAGGTTTGTTTATTTTGCGGGTCACTTAAAAAAGAAGACCCGGCCTGTCATTGTCTGATTAAACGGCTATATTTTCGCACTTGGCTATCGGGGGTATAGTCTTCATGCTAAAACGAATATCATCGTTCTTAGACATTTTGGCGGTCGGTATTTCCGAATAAAAATGGTGGTATCGGTTTTTAACAGCGGAGGGGGAGGGGGAGGGGGAGGAATAGGGGGAGGAGGGGGAGTGAGGGGAGGGTTGTTGTTTTTTTCTTTGTGAAAACTCTGGGGCATTTTGGAGAGTTGTGAGCATGATGAGACTTATAGCAGATAGAAGAGATAAGTACTATCATCATCGTGGGTGTTGAATGAAAGAAGCTCGAGAACTACTTTTTTTTCAAGTGGGTTTATTTAAGCTAACTGTAGATAAAAAGATTAAACCTGTCTGCATTTATTGTCTCGAAAAAAAAACAAAAAAACGAACAGAGCGGAACCAAGACCGAACTATCACGCAATGAAACCAGACACTCGGTAATGAGAGATAATTGATAGACATTATCTGCGTTAGGGGCAGAGGGTATCTTGTGTACATGACTTGCACCGCCGCGTCATGCAATGCACAACCTTACCCGTTTGTGTTATGCATCGCGTTGTCTCTTCGAAGGGTGTGTCATGCACGAAGCTATGCCTGGTGGACGTGCATTTTTATTCTCTGTAGGAAATGGCAATGCTCGACTTAATTAGCCTGGCATCCCTTCATTCATGACAGGGGGTGTAATAAGAAGAAAAATTACAGTCTTCAGGAACTAATCAGCAGCCTTTTGTCCACCCTTTCGAAGGTTAAACAAACGATGACGTAGCGCCGCGCCGACCAATCACGAGCGGCCTTTTGTTTACTTGGCCATTCCCGTTTCCCGCGTCCTTCGCCGGCCGCCGTCCACGTTATGCGCGCGGCTCGTTAATTCATTGTGTGTAAAATGCAGTCGCCAAATTTGAAGGCGTGATTGGCCGATTCGTATTTTTGTTTGCCCGGGAGACACCGGCTGCCGCTGTGTCGATAAACCAGGAATAGGAAGAGAAAGCGAATTTTCAGGTGGACTCGACCGTACATGCAAAGTATATGCAAAGTTCTTTTCAGATTAATATGCAGATGAGATTGGCGAATCGTCGCAGGCTGACGAATGGTTAGAAGCTGTCAGCGTGGCCAGGTGGGGAGAGGTGGGGAGAGGTGGGGAGGAGCGCTCAAGGTGAAGAGGGTAGGAGAGCGGCCTTCCTGTCCTCGCCCCAAGTGTGTTTAGAATGAACGTGCTCTTTGGGGGCGGGGGCTGGAGGGGGGAGGGGGTATCTCGGCCGCCCTTTAAACCGTATTCTGTCGCTGCAGACTTCCCCGCCCTCCCGCCCGCCCTCGAAGGGAAGAGGCTCTCGGGCGGCCGTGCAAAAGGACCCTTCGTCAGTGGCGGTGCAGTGATTGGCGAATCGAAAGGGCGCTCCGGGGTTGCGAACGGAGAGTCACGCTGAAACGTAATCTCTGAAAAAAGATTATAGAGAGAGAATATTCCAGAGCAACAGAGGGTATAAATTTTATGTTCTCTCGCCGACTGGACGTAACAGCTCTTTGTGAGGCGGCTCTGGACGTCTTGCTTGAGTGAGCTTTAGGAAGAAAAAAAAAAAAAAGTTATTATTAAGGTTGAGAAAAGCTTGCCTCAGACCAGTCTCCGAACTCTGTCTAACTCATAACTGGTTGATGCTGTATGATGTAATAAATCCAGAGAGAAATCAGATGTTCCATTCGTCCAAAAACTAGTAATTATAAGGATGATGATGATGATAACGATGATAATAATAATAGTTGTAATAGTAATCATAATAATAGTTGTAATAGTGATCATAATAAGAGTAATGATGATAATTATATGATAACGGTAATAACAATGATGATAATGATATAGTGATAAGTTATTATTACATTTTGTAATGATAATTATATTGCTCATAATAATAATAATAATAATAATAATAATAATAATAATAATAATAATAATAATAATATCCCATATATGAAAGCAAAACTTTGGAGGTCAGTGTTCATTGGCAAACTCATCAGGCATTTACCTTCGGAAGACCTTTTAATGCTTTTACACGCGAGTTTGAGTGCCTCGAGTGCAGACCTCCCAGGGCGTGCAAGTGGAGCAGAACTCTTCGTCTTCGAGTAAACATTCTTGAGTATAGAAGTCATGGCGACCACTTCCCTCCCGCCCCTTAGGCTCTTCTGCCAATTGCCTAAGGCTCTCTCTTACCCCGATCTCTTTATTTTAACTCTTGGATAAGCCCCTCCTTCTCCAGCCTTCTTTTTTCTTTGTTCTAGCTCCTCCCCCATATTTTTTTCTTCCTTTCCCGTGTTCTAACCCTTCTCTCCTCGTTCTTATATTTTCCCTCTAACCTCTTCTTCCCCTTTGTCCTAGCCCCTCTCTTCCTTGTCTGCTTTCCCTCCCCAACTTTTTTCCCCTTGTCCTAGCTCCTCTTATCTTTTTCCCCTTCCCCTTCTTCTTCTTGTCCTAGCACCTCTCTCCCTTGTTTTCCTCCCCTTCCTTTGTCTTGTCCCCTCTCCTCCTCTCTCCCCAACCTCTTCCTCCTCATGTCGTAGCCCCTTCCTCTCCAACCTATTCTTCCCTTTGTCCTTGCCCCTCCCTCCCCTCCCTCTTCTCCCCTTGTTCTAGCCCCTCTCTCCCTCCCCAACCTCCTCTTTCCCTTGTCCTAGCCCCTCTCCCTCGTTTCCCTTCCCTCCCCAACTTCTTTATCTTGTCCAGTCCCCTCTCCCCCAACCTCTTCCGCCCTTTGTCCTAGCCCCTCCCCTCCCTCTTCTCCCCACGGCCTAGCCCCCCACCCCATCCCTCCAGTTCCTCCACAACACTCCTGTTCACGCTTGGAACCCGAGACGTCCAGTGTTCCACCGCGGGGGTTCTGGACCTCTGTCTCCCCGCAATCACCCCGCGTGCTGAGTCACTAATGCAGATGCTGTTTGCGCCCGAAATATTTTGATATTCGACTCTTCACATTAGATACGTGCGGAGATAATTGGTTTACACGCTTTCATGCTAAAACAATGGAGGTTTTAGAGTGTAGTATGGACAAGGACTTTCGTGCATGTCGGTTGGTTTGAAACTCCTTGCGTGGGATACGAGTACAAACAAGTTATAAACAATGGCGATGTCCTTCCTCGCTGCTCTTCCGTATTGACTACAGTCTTTATGGCATTAACTTCGTAGGCTACAGATGCGGAAGGACTAGTGTCAACAAGACTTGACAGAGGAGGTTAGCTATTCCGTCCCCTCCCCCTCCTCCCTTCCGCCACTTGATCAAACAACCTCCATGAGTCCCCCCTCCACCCCTCTTAGAAAACAATACCCGGTGCGCAAACAGAAAACGGGTATCATTGAGACTCCAGTGTTGGCGACTTATGCCTTCGTTATAAACGCGACTTGTTGAGGAATATCTTCATTTGCAGTTCTCTCTCTGGCGTGCGTTCGCTTCGCTCCAACCCCCGTGAAGATAGCGGTTGATACGAAACGATTCGGTTCACTCGGGATTGGGAAGTGATATCGAGAGTCGCTTTTATTTGCCTGCGATTTTTGTACGTAACTGGATCTCCCTCCTTGACAAACCAGCCAATGGGACCCTCAGCGGCCGAGGCGTTAGTGCAAAACCAGTACTGATTCCACAAGCATTTTCAAAGCGTGTCCCGTCCCATTTGTACAATCTTATCGAGAGGAAGACACGCGCAATAAATCATGAGTAGTGCGCGCCGTGGACTGTTAGGAATCTGGTTGTAGCGGAGGTGACGTACCAGGATATTCACCTGGTACTAGACCCCCTCCCCCCCGCCCACCCCACCCCCAGCCGTCTTCATCTCGCCCTTATCTCGCACTCATTCACAGCCGCCCACCCGCACGCAATGCTATCTCTACGTTCCGACTATTTATTATCACTAATTTCATTTTTTTTTGGGGGGGGGGGGGATACGTTGAGTTTGTTTTCGTTGTCAGGACGCTTTGGGCTTTTTTTGTGTGTGTCATTTCTATCCTTTTCCTTTCTCTTATCGTGACACATAAGTCTACGGAATGGCCAGTGATTATTAGGAATCAAGCAGCGATGATCTGAAGATTTTTTCTCTCTTTTATGATCAGTGTTCGAAGAATACGGGGAGATTAAAAAAAAAAAAAAATGCGGGTGTGGGGGGTTAACCTTTGCGAAAAGAATATGAGCGCCGGCTATATTTAGACACTTTGCGTCAGTGCAGGGTCTGGGCGCGACGGTGCCGGAATGGGGGGGGGGGGTGAGGCTTGGTGGATGGGGGTGGGGCGGAGGAGGGTCTATACCGGCAGAGTCACGTGTCAGCTGACAGGATCCGTTGCAGGGAGAGGCTATTGACTTTCCAATCGGCCCTGGTCCACCTCCCGCCCACCCCTAAACCTATCCGCGGATCTTACCACCCACACGCCCATTCCCCGGGACACTTCTAACCTTTTGTCGCCCACATTATCTGCCCTCTGGCCACCCACATTTGCATCCATCACACGCACAAAGGAGAGCAAGAGGAGACACGCTTTCCCGACTCAGCCGACAACGAAAATATTTCCCCGGCGACCTCCTCCGTTTTCTTTCTCCTTGGCCGGTCAGCGAAAACAAATGCACGGCGGGATTTCCGTTTTCTTTCCTTCTCTTCCCTTCGGTTGGCGGTCATTGGCGTGTCGGGCATTTGCTTGCATCGTTGGCGTTTTGACTTAACTTCTCTTTCATTGTCTTCTCTCTCTCTCTGTTGGTTTCCCTTCCTCTCTTTCTCTTTCTGTCTCTGTCTCTGTCTTTGTCTCCCTCCCTCCCTCCCTCCCTCCCTCCCTCCCTCCCTCTCCCTCTCTCCCTCCCTCCCTCTCCCTCTCTCCCTCCCTCCCTCCCTCTCCCTCTCTCCCTCCCTCCCTCCCTCCCTCTCCCTCTCCCCCTCTCTCCCTCCCTTTTCTGTCAGCTCTCCCGCCAGGAACCTACAATCGGGTTTCAACATCTTGAATCTACACAAAGACCCGTCAAGGTGAGGCATTCCCAGGCCGGCGAGACCAGAATACCAACCCATTATTTTTACCCACAACTCCCCCCCCCACCCCACTCCCACCCCCACTCCCCAAATGCATACGCTCGCTCACCCTAACTTGAGAAAATACGTCAGCATTCACCCGTTATCAACCTTCGCTCTCGTTTAATCTCTTCTTCCACTCATCATCGTCCATTTTAACTCCTCTCCCCCCGACCCCACCCCACCCTCTCCTGTCCTATCCTATCTCATTATTATTAATTACTTTTCCAATGCGTCTCTCGTCTTTACTCCCTCGTCCTCCGCCCACGCCTCACCCCCTCCCCCCCCCTTCCCCGCCTCGGTGACGTCAGCTGGGACAAGTGTTTCGTGAATCATCTTGCAGCTATGGAAGGTGCGGGGGGGGGGGGGGAGCGTTCGTGTACGGATCGCGACCCGTTCGTGGATTTGTCGTGACGTGAATGCGGATTATCTTCGGGTGAAAGATGGATGTCGCTCGTAGTCCTATCGCGGTGTTTTTTTGTCGTTTCTTTTGCGGTGTCTTTGTTTATCGTTCTGGTGGTTTTATTGTTCTTTTATTTACTTCTCTTATTTTTTCTGGTTTATTAGGTATTCTCGTTTCATCACCGCACTTCATATTCATTGCTTTGTTTCTCCTACGGATTCTTTTTTCATTATTACCTTGTTTCTCTTCCCCACGTTCGTTGCATGATAAAGGTAAAAGTTCAAGAGGCTTGCACCGTGCAGCAGATTTTTCAAACCGTGCACTTTTATTTATTTTTTTATTTTTTTTTTTTTTTGAGAGACTTCACATTCCAAAGAAGAAATTGGAATGTGCACTTAGGATTAGATAATAGTCTAATCTTCAAATAACCGCCGCCAATCCACATTGACGGTAATGGAAGAATTATGTGCAATAATGATAGGGAAAAAATATGAAAACAGATAGAGCTGATAATGAGAAAATATGCAGCAGAACGAGAAAGTTGCTGATCTCAATTGAAGGAAATGCAGGTGTGTTTAATAGGCTTCATGCTGTGAATGGTACCGCAGGGGTTACGTGAGTTCTGACATACACACACACACACACACACACACACACACACACACACACACACACACACACACACACACACACACACACACACACACACACACACACACACACATACACACACACACACACACACACACACACACACACACACACACACACACACACACACACACACACACACACACACACACAAACACACAGTCAGGAGATGACAGACAGAAAACTTTTTGCGTTTTCTATTTAACAAAATCGAAAAAATCGCATTTACTATTAATATGATGATGATTTAGTGAATGTGAATTGCAGTCTTTGCAACGAATACGAAGAAAACACAGCGCGGAAAAGCACAAAGAAAAACAACGAAAAATTAGCATATGCACCAGTTCGTTTATGACGTGGCCCGCATTATCAAACAGAGCTGCGTTGATGTGACTGTCGCCAGCAATGGAATGTCACCTGGTGAGTGAGAATGGCAGGTCACGGGCTGTCTGTCTGTCTGTCTTCATCTGTCTGTCTTTTTTGTAGTTTCTCGTCTGATTTCTCTTTTTTTCTGTCTGCTGCTTTCATCTGTCTCTCTTTCTTTCTGTCTGACTCTCTGTCTGTGTATCTGTCTGTGTGTCCGTCTGTCTGTCTGTCTGTTTGTCTGTCTGTCTGTCTCTCTCTCTCTCTCTCCTCTTTTTTCTCCCCTCCCTTTCCTCCCTCCATCTCATTCTATCACCCACACCCGCATGCCCTCCCCTCCTTTCTCCTCTCCCCCCTCTTATCATTCCCTTTCCTTCCCTTCCTCCCTCCTCTCTCCCTCCACCCTCTTTTTTCTCCCCTCCCCTCCCTCCATCTCATTCTATCACCCACACCCTGATGCCCTCCCTCCCTTCTCCTCGCCTCATTCCATGATTCCCTCACCTTCCCTTCCTCCCTCCATGATTCCCTCTCTCATCCCCTCTTCTCTCTCCCCCCCCCTCTTTTTTCTCCCCTCCCGTATTCCCTCCATCCCTTCTCCTCTCCCCACTCCATTCCCTCTCCTTCCCTTCCTCCCTCCCATATTCCCTCCCTCGTCAGCGCCGACGTGGGTACAAAATCTTTGTTCCCGTGGGTTGTGATAGACCTGTTCAAGGCTATCTTGTTGAGCCGGTTGCAGAATAAATGACATTTTTCCTTCATATTTTTTCCACCCGAACGTGCACTAGACTTGGGGGGACTTCTTCAAGGTGACAGTTGAAGAATAAATGACATTTTTTCCATCATATTTTCCCACTCGAACATGCGCTAGACTTTAGGAGGACATCTTCAAGGTGACAGTGAGGTTGGAGGGTGAGAGATGAAGGTGACGTGTTGGGAAGGGTAATGAGAGTGAGAAGGGGAAGAGGGGGAAGAAGGAACAAAGAGAGGAAGGTGATAAAAAGCTGGGGAGTAAGGTGGAGAAGAAGAGGAAGCAAAATGGAGAACGCTGTACAGTTAGAGGTTAGGAAAAGAGAGGGAGAAAATAGCCTAACGGAGAAAGGTACACGGGGCACTGTAGCATATTGGAAATCGCATAATGAAAGCTAAGAGGAAGAAACATGGCGAAATTGTACGAAAAACTGAACGAGAAAAGGGTTACTAGCAGGAAAGAAAATCGACATAAGAGAAGAAATTGGGTAAAGAAAAGAATATAAGCACAGAAAAGGGTACAGAAGAGAATATGGATACAAAGAGGAAAATGGAGACAGAGAAGAAAATGGATACAAAAAAGAAAACGGGAATTTGTCACCAGTAACGAGACTTCCTTCGCGCTGGAATTAAAAACCAAAACCAACGACCCAAGTTAATATCTCTCTTTGAACAAACGGGCGATTTCTGTCCTTCGGAGCATCCCTCCAACTCGGGTAGAACGAACGTAGAATAAAAGATATGCTAAATAATTCTTCCCTTTTTTTTAAGATGCTAATTAATTCCCTGGATATGTTTACGTGATGGCCAGACGCGTGTTCCCTCGGCGTCTCCTCATCACGCTATACGGTCAACAAGGAGGGAGACATGACGTTTGCAGATCCTGGGGCTAGATGGCGCCTCGATCAAGATATTTTGCTCGCTCCTTCTCTTCGCCATTTTTTTTTCTTTTCTCGTTTGTTCTTCTTTGTCCTTGTTCGTTTTATCTGTTTTTTCTTAATGGTATCTAAAGTGTTATCGTTTTCTTCGGGATTTTCCTCGCTCCTTCTCTTCGCCATTCTGTTTTCTTTTTTTTTTCTTTCTTCGTCTATTGTTCTTCTTTGTCCTTGTTAGTTTTATCCTTTTTTCGTAATTGTATCTGAAGTGTTTTCGTTTTCTTCGGGATTTCCATTTGTATTCGTTTTGTTTCTCTTCCTTGCTGTCATCATTTATTTTTTTGCCATTTCATCTCTTTTTAATCTATTCTGTTGGCTTTGCCCGTCTTTCTCCACCTTGCTCTTTTGTCTTGTCGCTTTCTTCCTCCACCTCGCCCCTCTCCCCTCCACTCTTCCATCTCCCTCACCTTTCTTTTTCATCCTCCACTCTCCTAGCTTCCTCTTCTTCCTCCACTCTCCCGCCTTCCTCTTCTTCCTCCACTCTACCACCTTCCTCTTCTTTCTCCACTCTTTCACCTCCCTCCTCTCCCCTCCACTCATCTTTTCTCTAACTCTTCCACCTCCCTCTTCTCTCCTCTACTCTCCCAGTTCCCTTCTTCCCCCCCTCCCTCCTGTCCCCTCCATCTGATAAATCGTTCCAATGCGAGCAATTTGTTTCACTTTTATTCATCGTCCATTCTGTGCAGTGCTTTATCGCGCGTCATCTTCCACATCCTTGTTCGTAACTCACTCTCGTTCTCGCTTTCTTACGCACACGTCTATGATGTCTTGCAACGGCGGTGCAATATTTCTTATTTCGTATTTCCCTTTTCTCTATTTCCATTTTTGTTGCTCGCTTGGTGTTTGAAAAAAGAAAAACAAAAACAAAAAACAAATCCGGGTCGATATTGCAACAAGAGATGGATTTCGATTCCTTTCAAAGAATCAGAGAGAAAAGAAAGTTTTTTTTTTCTCTCGAATCGGTTCCTGGCGCCAGAACACGAGAGCGCACAAGTCCCGGGGATCTAAAAGGTGTTCACCGTGGCCGACATGTACCAGAGTCGATGTGAACAAATGACCCGGGGAAAGAAAACAAATTGGAAAAAAAGGGAGAAAAACCGACGGCAGAAAAGTGACCCATTTTATAAGGAGTGGCGAGTGACCGACCGACCGACCTACGGACCCGAACGAGCTTTCGAGGGGCCAGGTCGGGGTCGGTCGGGAATCATTCTTCATCTGTTAGCACCCCGAGGCCCCGTTCAAAGATGCCGGCTCCTTAGGGTGAAATTGGCGTGAAGGAACGATATATATATTTTTTCTGGGTTTCGTGACAGCTTGATTGTTTGACGGGGGTGGCGGGTAGGGGTTAGGGGATGTAGGGGTGGAGGGGGTGTAGAGGAAGAGGTGGGGGGCGTATGTTATGGTGTGGGTGGAGAACTCGATGCTTGTTTTATGTGGGGTGTGTTAGCTATTTTTTTTTTTTTTTTTTTTTTTTTGTTCTTGTTGTCCAAAGGGCATTGTAACGTTTATGGGACTGTTGGATTTTTGCAATACTGCATGAGGTGATGTATAGTGTCTTTTTTCTCTGTAATGGAGGTGTGAAGAAGGATTTTTTTCTGTGCTAGTGGTCGTGGGATGAGATTTTCATTTTGCAATAGGTGTGAAATAACTTGCGATAACCTTAATTGAAAAAAGAGCCTGTGTATATGCTTCTCGAATATCATACCAAATGTGTTTTAATTCTTGAAACATGTCTCGAGAGGAAATATAGACTCGAAAAGATGACTCAATAATAATTATTTTTTTTCTTGGGTCATGCTCCGTGTCCACTGCGCCTAATACAGCTCTTTTGATCCGCCACCGCTTTCACTCACAATAAACCCATTTCACTCGCGACTTCAAATCTCGCGCCAGGATTCTGTTTACACCATTCACTCTCTTGAAGGTTTTTGTTTGGTCTGATAACACTGGCGCTCTCTTATGGGGGTCTATTTCAGTCTTTTTTTTAATAATATCCTTTGGTTCTGTGATATCTTCTTGCACGAACACCTGTGTAGCGGGAGTGAGATCTGAGTCTTTGTCTATTTGTCTTTTTGTTTCAAGATGTCTGAGGTTTTTCATCTTGCTTTCTCTTGGTGTAATTACATGTCGGTCTGCCTGTCTGTTACAATAAATTTAATTATCAATCTGCCCCCCTCCGTCTGTCTGTCTTTCTCTTTGTATGTGAGAGAGAGAGAGAGAGTGAGTGAGTGAGTGAGTGAGTGAGTGAGTGAGTGAGTGAGTGAGTGAGTGAGTGAGTGAGTGAGTGAGTGAGAGAGAGAGAGAGAGAGAGAGAGAGAGAGAGAGAGAGAGAGAGAGAGAGAGAGAGAGAGAGAGAGAGAGTGAGTGAGTGAGTGAGTGAGTGAGTGAGAGAGAGTGTAGTTGCGTGTGTCTGTATGCGTCACGCAGCCAACTCACTAGCGATGCGTACATCTCAATCTTTCACTAAGCCCCTACGCCATCCGCCACAGACGCACACATCTCATGAATAAGTGACGGCGACAGTTCACGGGTTTGCGCAATCGCTCACAATTCGCTTCACACGAGAGCGGAAGAGAATCCGATGCTTCTTTCTCACACTTTTCTCTTTCTGCTCACGATCGCTTACCATTTCTCTCAGGATCGGTCACGTTTCCCCTTCACATTTGAGGAAAGACATTATTTTTTTTCTAAGAGGCAAATTCTTTATAATCCAAAGCTTATTCTTATCTCTAAATATTTTATTATTATTAAAAGGAGGATTCGAGAGGAATAAACACTCTTCGAAACTTCATTATTTTTTTCGCATTAGCATAAATTCCTGGAGGACTTTCTCTCGCGTCTTTCAAGAAGTGTGAAATTCGACGCCTGACCCGTGACATTAGCAGGGCAAGAGGCCTTCAGACGGTCGCCCTCCCCTCTCCCGTCCCCTCATTCGAGAGGAAATGATGGGGGGAGGGGGAGCAGGGGAGGAGGGGAGAGGGGCGGGGAGAATGGGGGGGGGAAGGCGTGGGAGGATGGGGGGAGGGGGGAAAGAGAGGAAAAGGTGAGGAGGGTAGAAAGGGGAGAGTTGTAAGGAAGGAAGGAAGGAAGGATGGATGGAGGGAGGAAAAGAAGGAAGAATAAGGAAAGCGTGATAAATGAAAGAAAGCTGACAAAGGATGGAAAAGAGAGGTTTTGTGAAGCGAGAAGTGGGGGAAAGAACGAAGCAAGCTGAAGATCAAAAGCAGACAGCCAAGAAGATGATAGGGGGGAGGGGGAGGGGAGGAGGCAGAGACTGGTAGTGTCATAAGAACGATCGGATTATTGGCTGTAATTTACGATGTTGTAAATCATTTAGATTTTTATTGCCGTCTGGTTCTTGTTTCAATACGGCGTGCGTGGAGACAGAAGAGGGGGGAGGGGAGGGAGAAGGGGAGGAAGGGTGGAGGGAGAGGGAGAGGTGGAGGGGGTGGGAGAGCGAGAGGAAGAGATGGAGGTGGTGAAAGAGGTGGAGGTGGTGGGAGGAGAGGGGAGGGGAGGGTAGGGTGGAGGGATAGGAGGAGAGGGATAAGGGGACGAAGAGAGAAAGTGGGAGAGGGAGAGAAAGAGACGGGAAGGGTGAGGGAAGGGGAGAGGAGAAAGAGAGAGGGAGTGATTATGGTAAAGTATATCCATGATGGCCGTGGTAGCAATAGAGAATGAAATAACAGCACTAATAAAAGTATAAAAAAAAGAAAGAAAAGAAAAGAAAAGAAAAGAAAAGAAAAGAAAAGAAAAGTAAAGAAAAAAATATATACATACATACATATAATACATACTAAATATACCTACCCTTTTTTCAGTAGATCAGAATGTAATAAGCAGAACTAGACTACCTCGTAAAGATTTAAACCGATATATCAAGTCCCTCTCAATCTTTTACCAAACTTCGAAATATCTATTAGTTCAAATTAGTTCAATTTTTATCCAAACATAGAAAACACCATCGCCAAACGACATGTACCCGCCAACAACCAAGCCACCACAACTCCCATACAACAAAATGTTCTAAAACAGACACCTTCCCTAAATTCTCGAACGGGATTCATAAAAATGTTTATTTTTATTATAAGAAGGGGAGAAAAATTCGCCATGAAGGGGAGAAAAAGTTCATCACGCCTCATTAGTTCGGGAAGAAACCACCAGGGGCGCGCGTGGAGGTGACGCTACACTGCCTTGCATTGGTTCATTAACGCAACGTCGTTACCACAAGCCTGGCCCCGACCTCGAATGCGAAACTTCCCATTCACCCCGATGGTATAATGTGGTATAAGTGGATATTGGTTCTGGTGTGATTGGAAAACTATTTGAGGTATTTTTTAAAAATGTCTGTGTCTGAAAGTTTAAGAGCCTAATTGCTTTCTGGAGTAATGTTTCTTTTCTTTCTCTCTCTCTCTCTCTCTCTCTCTCTCTCTCTCTCTCTCTCTCTCTCTCTCTCTCTCTCTCTCTCTCTCTCTCTCTCTCTCTCTCTCTCTACCTTCAGTTGCAAATTGAAAGCATTTGTATTCATGTTTGTGAATGGGGAACTCGGCTAGCTCATTAGAAGCGAGAGAGAGAGAGAGAGAGAGAGAGAGAGAGAGAGAGAGAGAGAGAGAGAGAGAGAGAGAGAGAGAGAGAGAGAGAGAGAGAGAGAGAGAGAGAGAGATGACGATCTACAAAATAACCAATCACAAACAAGATACATATAACAATAATAGAAAGACAGATAACCGCCAAAGAAACAACCCTCCCCCCACCCCCCAAAAAAGCAAAGAAAATATCAAATACAGAAAAAGACAACCAACCAATCAACAAACAAACAAACAAAAGAACATACAGCATCTCAAAATCCCCAAAACTCAACAAGCGAAATAAACGGCCCAAGAATCCGGCACAAGAACGAGGTCCTCAGCCGCTGGGAGAACAGGTGTAACGCGAGATTCCCGAGTCTGTTAAACGCCGGTCCACTGCAGTACTTGGAACGGGTTTGTGGCTTTTACGGGCCATACTAAACCCCCCACCCCCACCCCCCACCCCCCCTCCTTGAGATGCGCGATGCACCGAGGGGGAGACTAGAGGACGGAGAAAGAGGGGGAGAAAGAAGAGACTATTCAAAGCGCGTGGAAGACCATTTTAAGTAGTCAAATAAACACAGAGGGAGGGAGGGAGAGGGAGGGAGGGTGTGTGTGTGTGTGTGTGTGTGTGTGTGTGTGTGTGTGTGTGTGTGTGTGTGTGTGTGTGTGTGTGTGTGTGTGTGTGTGTGTGTGTGTGTGTGTGTGTGTGTGTGTGTTATATGCTTGTATGTAAGAATTATACAAAGAATTACAAAAAATCCACAAAGATCCGACCCCCGTAAGAAGACGAGCCTCGAACAACCCGAACAACCGAATGACCGAACGAGCCACCAAGCCAATTGAACCGGGACATCTGAGGTCGGGGACCACCACCGCCGCTCGCCGCTTGTTCCTCGCACGGTAAAGACGTCGCAACCCCGCTTTACGGCTTCCTAAAAATGCCATGATTCAAGGCACTAAAAAGGGAACGGGGGGGGGGGTGGAGGAGGAGGAGACCATTAAAAGCCTTTCGTATCTCAAGTCACAAAGAATCGGGGAGGAATCGCTGGAGGAATGAGAGAGATAAACGTATTTACAGCTAGGGCTTTCGAGGGGAGGGTGTGTGTGGGGTGGAGGGTGAAGGGTGGAGGGGTGGAGGCGTTGTCTGTGTCATCGAGTGAGGTGGAGGGGGGATGGTAAGGGGGGGAGAGAGAGAGAAATGGTGAAGGGTCGAAAGAGAGAGGAGAGGGATGGTTGGGAGGTAGTGGGATGGCAAGAGAGAGAGGGAGAGAACTGGTGAGGGGAAGAGAAAGAGGGATGGTAGGGAGGTGAGGTAGAGATGCAGAGGGATGGTGAAGAGGTGGAGGGTTGGTGAGGAGAGAGGGAAAGGGGTAGCGAGGGGGGAGAATGAAAGAAATAAGAGAAAGGTAAGGGAGAAGATGGAGAATGTGAAGGGGGAAGGCAGAGGGGAAAGGGAAAAGGAAAAGAACAGATGGGGGAATAGGAGATAGAGAGAGGGAAATAGACAACCAGATGGATAAAAAGATAGAAATGTGATTTTTTTTGTAGGAAACGTAGTGACGAAAAGAATTTAAAATGCATCAGGTCAGGGGTACATGACTTGAAGAGGAATGAAAATGAAAACAGTCACAATGAGAAATGAAAATGAATCAGTTTTTATTTCATTTGTGGCTGTTTTCATTTTTTGTGTACACGTTACTGTGTTTGTGCTTGTGTTCATTGTATGTAAAGACAGAGGGATGTGAATTCCTGAAATTGACTCTGACATAGCTTATATATCATCGTGGATTTTGCGGTCACTGACAGATGCGACATTCCTCTAAATTATTTTTAGACAACAAAAATCGGATGTTCTAGGCACGAGAACCACCACTGAACCTACATACCTTGAGCGCAGTTCACCCTTTTTGATGTTTCGTATTTCCCCTTACTACACCCCTTCCCCCCCCCCCCGCTCATCCTCCCCCTTTCCCTTCCACCATGTCCCTCAGGTCACGGACAGCGGTCCTTGCACGCATGGCCTCCCCCCTTCCCCGTCCGTACCCGATGAAGGGATGTACTTTTTATCTTTTATCTCCATGTTTCATTGACACTGCGAGTCCGCGGTATCTCTTGTTTCTAGTTGCAACATATTGCACCCTCTCCTGCCACTACGAGCATACCATAAAAGGCGATTGCACAAGCATGAATGAATGAATCACCATCATTGAGAGTTCGACGTGATCGCCTTACTCATGGACGCGCTGTTGTCATCACCTCTTGTTCGTTCGAACGGATGAATGACTGGCTCTGCACCTGTCGCCTCTGCATCTATCGAGATCTATCGGTCTTGGTACCTGGTGAAAGTATCTGATGGCCAGTCCGTGACGAATGGTGGCGAGGTTGCTTGGTTACCAACTTCCTGTCACTCCTCGGTGGCTGTTGTCAGAGTGGTTGATGGATGTATTAACACTCTGGTATCAGGTGGAAAACCGATATGTGAAATGGAGTTTGTAAATCATTATAAGAGCATTGTCACTCCAGATATGCGATCGAAGGACAGGCTTACTGAAAAGCACCTAATGCGTACTAGTCTTTTACCCCGTGCTTCTCTCGTGCCGCTAAACACAAGAGAGTAAGAAGAGCGATCAAGCCATTCCCTTTCGAAAAAGCTCAACGCAGACAGTCTGTTGTCTGGCGGTCTTTGTCTGCCCCGAAGACCCAGACACAGGGTCAGAGGGAAGGTGTCAGACAGCGAGCAGCAGGTGCGGAGCGGGGATGGGGGTAGGGGAGTAGGTGGAAGGGGAGTGGTGGGGATGGAGGGGTGGGGAGGAGACAGGGAGCATGAGAGGGGGGAGGGGAAGGGGTGCATGAGAGGGGGGAGGGGATGGGGTGCATGAGAGGGGGAGGGGATGGGGAGCAAGAGAGGGGGGATGGGGAGCAAGAGAGGGGGGATGGGGAGCAAGAGAAGGGGGATGGGAGCGAGAGAAGGCGGGAGGGGATGGGGTGCATGAGAGGGGGGAGGGGATGGAGAGCGAGAAGGGGGAGGGAAGGGGAATAGGAAAGGAGTGGGGGATGGAAGGGAGTGGGTATGGAAGGGAGATGGGGATGGAGAGGGGGAGAGGGGTTATGCTGGTGAAAGGTGCGCGGGTCTCATACCTGGGTGTCAGTACTAGATTGGCATTTACCTGGGAATCTGACGTGGGGGTTTAGAATCGCCTTTGTTTTCTTCCATCGGATGATTTCTCGCAGAGGGCCAACTCGGAGAGCCAACGTCCGTTCATCTTTCCTCTCATTCCTCCATTCGCCTGGCCTCGTCAACCGAAGCGAAGGAGAGGAAAGCCAACTACTCAGCAATTTCAGCTAAACAGGGAACGGGCACAAACTGTCATTTTCACGCTAAACAAGCAGTTATCCGTCATTTCGAGTCATTAGGAGGAGAATCAGGAAGGCCATTATCTGTTCTCAGCCTTCGGAAACCCAGACACTCACTCGCCGCCCGCTCCCGCCCGAGGCTGAGTACACACGATCGGCCGCGGGCGTGACCCCTGCGTCATTCTCTCTCTCAAAGGAGGAGGAGAGGGCGTGGGGGAAGAGGAGAAAGGGGGAACGAAGAGGAGAGAGAAAGGGAGTATGGAAAGAAATGGGAGAAGATGAAAGAGGGAAGGGAAAGGGCAAATGAAAATGTAAGGGGTTAAAGGAGGGTCTGAGAGAAATAAACCCGAGTTGAAAAGTATTTAATCTGCTCTGTGTCTCCTTAAAAAAAAATCAAACAGAAATCCTTTGGCGTGCGAAAAGAAAAGATGTGACCGACCAATAAAAGTTGATTAAAGTGAACTGATAAAGATTAAGATGTTCTTTTTTATTCTTGTGAATATAGCTCAGACTGAGAATCATTTGATGACAACATGCCATTATTCATATGCCCTTTAATGGAATATCAGCCCCCCCCCAAAAAAAAAGACCAAACCATTGAAAGAATGATTATTGAATAAAAAAGTATAGTAATAATAATAACAACAGCAATGATAAAAAACAGCAACAAAAAGACAGTGATTATTGAATAAAAAGTATAGTAATAATAATAACAAATTATAAAAAAACAACAAAAAGATAAATTGAGAGAATACAACGCTCCTTAAAGCTTACATGAGGATAGCGCAGGTACAGAAAAGCTTACGTGAGGACAGCGCAGGTACAGAAAAGCTTACATTAGGATAGCGCAGGTACAGAAAAGCTTACATGAGGACAGCGCAGGTACAGAGCCTGCATCCCACCGAAGACCGAACCAGGTGTCAGCCCAGAACAATAGGCAATAAAAATCTCGGCGACATTTCAACGATTCTTCACATAGCTGTCGGCTGTCTTGGCTTGGGAGGATGGGTGGGGGGGGGGGAGGCTGTGGAGGCGGGGATGGGTGGGGGGGAGGTGGTAGTGTGGGTTGGGGGTGGGGTGGGGATGGGTGGGGGGGCTGTGGAGGCGGGGATGGGTGGGGGGGAAGGTGGTAGTGTGGGTGGGGGTGGGGTGAGGGGGGGGCTGGGTGAAGGGAAGGTGGTAGTAGGGGTGGGGGGGGGGGGGTAATAGAAGCGGTGGTAAGTGGAGGTGGTAGTGGTTGAAGGTTGGTGGAGGGGTAAGTGGTGGAGGTGAGGATGGAGGAGGAGGAGGTGGTAAGGGGTGAAGGCTGGTGGTGGAGGTGGAGGAAGAACAGGTGACGGCGTCGGCAAGAAATGGGGAAGGATACATGATGTGATAAAGCATGTGTCGGAGAGAGAGAGAGAGAGAGAGAGAGAGAGAGAGAGAGAGAGAGAGAGAGAGAGAGAGAGAGAGAGAGAGAGAGAGAGAGAGAGAGAGAACGAGAGAGCATGAAATTCAGAAAATAGAAAACGCAACGTAAGGCAGAAAAAGCAAACCTCGGGAATTAAGACCAAGGCACCTGCAGTGCTGCGCAGATAATGAAGATAATTGCAGTTTTAGTAATTAAATCAATTACAGTTGCTATGATGTACTCACGCGTGTAAGTACATTGAGATTAGCGAAGGAGACAAATGCAATACGATGATTGCAATCCATTTGCTGATGCAACTCCGGCGATTTGCAAATAACAGTCGTGCAGCTGCAGTCGCCGATTATCGCTCCTAATTGTAAGCAATCTTTATAATTATTCATCTATTTCCAATCCGTTTTCATTTACCGTAATGGCTGTTTCCGACCGCCAGCAAACAAGATGAAAATGTGGGCTAATGCGACGGAAATGATGATTTGCAATGTGCAGTGTCTTGTCTCCGCGGTTGTTGTTTGTTTTTTTCGCTGATGTTCTTTTGTTTTCGGGGACTGGTGCCGGGCGGGCGAGCGCATAGAAAACGGGAATTTTGGATTCTTGTGATCGTTTGTCGTGCAAGATTCTGGTAAAGGGAGAGAGAAGATATATGATACGGAATAGATTTGAAACTTTTTAATTCTCGTCTTCCTCTTCCACTTCCATTTTCATATCTGCTTCCACCTCCACCTCGTACAGTATCACCACTACCATCACCATCATAATGTTAATAATAAAGAATAATGATCATAAAAAGGATTATAACTATGACTGATGACAAGAGTAACAGTGATCATAAAAATCACGGCAAAAGTAATGATATATTAGTAATGTCATTTTGTTTATAAAAGAAAAGAAAAAAAAATGATGACAAAGAAATCCCATTTTCTCAGTATTGTCAGTCACAACAAATTTCTCATTATGAGTGATTCGGGTAGAGAGCAGTAAACCCTCTTTGGATCTCCATTCGCTCGGTTTTACGTCATAACCCGCGCCGATTTTGCGACGTTTTCGACTAATCAGGCTCCGTCTAATGAGCCTTTTATATCATATTGTCCTCCGCGAAATTGTAGATCGTCGACACTCAGCGAAAACTTTTGCGGTGAGCGTTTCCTCCGTTCTTCAAGAAAGTCCCGGATTTGAACGCCATTCTTCCAAGCCTTCGAATTGTCTGTTAACGGTGAGAATTGCTGTTTTTTATTTGGCCGTTGCTTTATTTTATAATGAGGACGCGAGAAACAGAAGAAAAAGAAAAAGAGGAAATGTACGTAGTTGTTCGTCCATGTTAGGTATCTGTCGTATCTCTGTTTCACACGTTATTTTGTCCCTTTTTTGGTGTGTGTTCGGGCTTTATGATGATTTTGTTTTCCTGTTTATGACGATTTTGGTTCAGAGGGATTTATGAAAGATTCCATTGCATTATTTTATTACGTGTCATTACACAGGCAAAAACATGTCCTCGGCCGCGTTTATAGGGGCAAGAACCGGCCAAACGTCTTTTATAATCGTATACGTTATGTATTACATTGTCATATAAATCACTTGAGGAAAACCAACACCGTCGGCATTGCTTGATTTTCTCACGTACCCACGAGTAAAAAGGAGGGTACAGCGGTGGGACTCGTGAGTAAAAGATGGTGGGTGAATTTAACAAGGGGAGGGGAAGTTTTTTTTTTTTTTTTTTTTTTTTTTTGTGTGTGTGTGTGTGAATTTGTGTGTGTGTATGTGTGTGAATTGTGTGTGTGTGTGTTTGTGTGTGCGTGTGCGCGTGTTTGTGTACATATATACTCATTGTGTATGTGTGTGTGTGTGTGCGTGTGTGTATGTGTGTGTGTGTGTGTGTGTGTGTGTGTGTGTGTGTGTGTGTGTGTGTGTGTGTGTGTGGGCAGG
>NC_091554.1:8940696-8950696 GCF_042767895.1 Penaeus vannamei
CTGTCTCTGTCTGTCTGTCTGTCTGTCTGTCTCTCTCTCTCTCTCTCTCTCTCTCTCTCTCTCTCTCTCTCTCTCTCTCTCTCTCTCTCTTTCTTTCTCACTCTCTCTCTCGAACACACACACACGCACAAGCACACGCACACGCACGCACACGCACGTACACGCACGCATGCACACACTCAGACACACACACACACACACACACACACACACACACACACACACACACACACACACACACACACACACACACACACACACACACACACACTCACACACACACAAAACATCTATCACACACGTCTCTCTCCGCCGCTGAGATACCGTCCCCATTACTCCACATTATGCGCGCCATTTGTTGCTTTCACGCCCGCCATCACTCAAGCACCACGAGATACCTCTTATCACCGAGCTCCTCTCTCCCTGTCACTTCCCGACGCCCCCGACATGCCCCTTATCACCTCCAGGGGCGTCTCTCATTTCCCTGAGGCTCTTCCAGCCACACCTCCCAAGCACACGCAGGCAGACGCAAGCACGGGGTCGAGGCGGAGGACCACACCTGCTCATTTATAAGATCGTTAGCCCGGTAAGAGCTCTCTCTACCTGGCGTAATTGCTGGAAATGAGCAGCCGAGCCATTATTTGTCGTTCGGGGGTTGGCGCGGACGAGGGAGAAAGCGCGGGAAAGGTAAAGATCTGGGGAAAAAAAAGATGAAGATGTAAAATGAGTAAAATGAGTAGATAGCTAGATAGATGTTTATTTATTTATGTCTTTATTTACTGATATAAACAAGATAAAGAATAAGAAAAAATATATTAACATAAAGGATCAAGTAGATAGATATATCAATAGATATTTTATTGATTATTTCTCTCATTAATGGGTATTTTATTGATTCATTCTCTCATTAATAGATATTTTATTGATGTATCTACTCATACCTTTATTTACTTGATATATATTTTATTTATTTATCTTCCTATTCCTTTATTGACTAAAATACGTGAATAAATAAACGAAAAATGGCCAGCCAACACCGCGAAACAAATGACGATCGGCATGCGTGCGTCCAGTGACCATGTGCCGAGAAGGCGCGGCTTCGAGAACTTTTAAATTATTCATCTCCACAACAGGCCATTTGTCACTTGTAAATAGGAGCTTTCATCTGCGGGAATCTGTTTGCTAATGGCTCACGGACCTGCGTAAGAAGGCATGTTACTGAAATAGACGTCGATGGTCCCTTTTGAAGGTTTTCCATAAATCTTGACTCGGATTTGCATATCGTCTCGAACTGTGGAGGATTTTGGCGGGGTCTTCTCGCTCTCTCTTGTCGTTAATCATCCTTTCGAGAGGCAGTGTTCATAGATATACAGCATATGATAATACATATACAATAGTATATCATAATATAAAATGATAATATACAATTATAATGATTAGGAATATGAAAATGCGCGGGAATTCAAAAGAAACTCGCGCTTTACAGTACACAATGCGGTATTACAGTCAGGAAGGATAAATCAATGTCGAGAACTTTTTGCTGACATGCATATTTGTAATCCCTCCTTCAAATGGTGGAAGAGAAGGGAAGGGAAGGGGAGGGAAGAGGAGGGGATGGGATGGGATGGGATGGGATGGGATGGGATGGGATGGGATGGGATGGGATGGGATGGGATGGGATGGGATGGGATGGGATGGGAAGGGAAGGGAAGGGAAGGGAAGGGAAGGGAAGGGAAGGGAAGGGAAGGGAAGGGAAGGGAAGGGAAGGGAAGGAGAGGAAAGGGAAGAGAAGGGAAGGAAAATGAAGGGAAGGGAAGGGAAGGAAAATGAAGGGAAGGGAAGGGAAGGAAAATGAAGGGAAGGGAAGAGAAGAGAAGAGAAGAGAAGAGAAGAGAAGGGAAGGGAAGGGAAGGGAAGGGAAGGGAAGGGAAGGGAAGTGAGTCAGGGAAGGGAAGGGAAGTGAGGGGAAGAGAAGGGAAGAGAAGAAGGAAAAAGAAGAGAAGTGAAGAGAAGAGAAGAGAAGAGATAAGATAAATAGACAGACAGAAAGACAGACAGACAGATAGATAGATAGATAGATAGAGATAGAAAATAAGAGAACAAAAAGAAAAGAAAAAACAAGCATAACGATAATAACAAAAACAACTTTGTTCCATCCCGCCTCTGTTCACCTGTCAGCCTGCCCTGCCTCGCGTGATAAGCCCGGCATCCCTGAATAGCCGACCGCGGCCTCAGCTGGCTTCAAGAGGACAGGGCTGACGGACATAATTTTTTTTTGTCGTATTTTTTGTTTTTGTTTTTGTGGAGAAGCGGTTTTTGTTGGTGTTACGAGGTGTGTTTTTTGTATGCGTTTGTTTATTTATTTGTTATTATTTGGCGTGGTTAGATAGTGTGGTGTAATATGGAAGGTTTATTTTTTGGTGTGAGGAAGGAGTATGTTTGTCTTCTGGGTGAAGGATTTCTCACGGTGTGTGTGTGTGTATAAACATGTAGATATGTGTGTGTGTGTGTGTGTGTGTGTGTGTGTGTGTGTGTGTGTGTGTGTGTGTGTGTGTGTGTGTGTGTGTGTGTGTGTGTGTGTGTGTCTGCGCGTGTGTTTGTATATGTACGACCACATAGCTGTCTCTGGCGACACTGAGGGAAGCAGACTCCCAAGAGGGCGGGTCATTGTGGAGGGACAGAGTGGATTATGAAGAAGCTGTCAGTCAAGGTCGAAGTGAGAGATAACAGGCACTGAACCCAAAACACAAACCCGCTCTATTGGACCGAACAAACAGCATAAATATTTTGATTAGCTGTCCGAATTTTGAGGCGCGACAGGAGCCGACAGCAAGCGACAGGACCCGAGGCAAAAAGGGCAGAAGACGAGAGTGACATCCGAGTATAATGGCTTGTCACTGACGCATCTCTTGGCGAAGTGCGGATGAGGTTCGTTTTTCTGTGTTCTTGTACTTCGCGTGTATAAAAAAAGAAGAGAAAAGAAAAAGGAGTAACAGAAGAAAAGATGAAGATAAAGAGAATGAAAAGAAAAACAAAAGTAAAGGAAAAGAAAAACACGAAAGAAAGAAGAGAAACAAAAGAAAAGAAAAAGATTTAAAAAATCACGGCCTCACATTATTAATAATCCCAAACCCAACAAAGAATTCAACACCAAATACAAAGGAAGAGCTTGAGCGAAGTGGAGAGGAGAACAAACTAAAAAAAAAAAAAAAAAATCCAAGCCTCTCCAAGCCAACGCAGTGCCGGCGAGAGAGCGCAGGAGCGGGCAAACACTCGACCAAGCAACGAGTGGCGTCTGACGGGGCATCCTTCGCCAAGCGCCCGTGTTCAAAGGCCCGAAAAAGGCGGTGAAGCCGTCGTAAAACCCGGGGGTCGACGGCTCCCTCGCGGGTCCTCCTGCCGTGGCCGCGGGGGGGGGGGGGACGTCGCTCGGCTTGAAGACGCTGAAGGAGGAGTGGCCAGGGCTTAAGGGGCGGCTGCACGGGCGCGTCTTCGGTTTTTGTGGGGGTGGGACGGGGTAGGGGGTGGGGGGGGGATGGTGTTTTTCGTGTCGTAAAGGTGATATTTGTTTTTATTTTCACGTCTGTCACTATGTATTTTGCATTTGATTTACTATAGAGATAGATTTTACGCGCACGCACGCCCGCAAGCACTCACACGCACGCACACGCACACACACACACACACACACACACACACGCACACGCACACGCACACGCACACGCACACGCACACGCACACGCACACACACACGCACACGCACACGCACACGCACACGCACACGCACACGCACACGCACACACACACACACACACACACACACACACACACACACACACACACACACACACATCCTTCCCATTCTCTCGTCTTCCTGCTGCTTTATCACTCTGTCCTTTGATGTTCCTTTGTCCTTTCGATGACGAGCGATTTTTAGTCTCATCTTAACTCTTGAGTGTAACTTTTAGGGCTTGATAAAGATATATCGTTTTTGTGGCTAATTGTAATTTGATAGTTGGTTATATAACAAAAGTCAGTGGAATATCGAGTTGATTCTAGATCGAAGGGAAATCTAATAAATGTCCTTGTTTATGGTACCACCTTTTTTCCGTTGATATTGTACCAATGTAAAGAGTGCATGTAAGCATCAGGACACCCCCTTATACAAAAAAAAGGAATTAATATGTACAATGAGCACAATTATTAGTTTCAACGTATTGTCTCTTCTCTCCCTCCCCCCCACCCAAAAAAAAGACTCAAATAAAAATAGAAATAAATAAATAAATAAATAAATAAATAAATAAATAAATAAATAAATAAATAAATAAGAACAGAGAATCTAATCTTTCACTTCTGATACTTTTCTCTTCTAGCAACATTACTGACACGCGTTCAAATCCCGCACTGCCAATGTATGGTAACCCCGGCAATTCCTTGCACATAGGGTGTAATTTAGAAGCAGAAATAAACAGACGCAATTTGTATGTCGTCCCAATAGCCTGTCATATTAACATCAAATATAATGATCCTTTTACACGGGCGGGGGGGGGGGGGGTAGTTTAGAAGTCTTAATTTGAATGTCGTCACAGGAGCCTGCCACACCAAACATCAGAAATAATCATTGTAACAAATAGAATTAACTAAATTATTGCCGTAATTTGACTAAAATAACAAGAACCTACCACACCAAACATGATAAATAACCAATGTAACGAATGGAATAAACTAAATCATTGTCTCTCTCCCGCAGACACCGCGTTGTGAAGGAGGTTTCGTCGGCGAGGAACCTGGTGGCAGGGAGCATGGAACAGGTGCGGGCTGGAGAACACGCCCTCGCCGCCCTCGCCTCAATGCACGCCCATTCCCCGCCCATCGGCAGTACGAGGTAGGGTTTGTTTGGACATGCTGTGATCGCCTGGAGATTCTGGTATTGTCATGATTTAATTGGATTTTGTGAGTTTGGTGGTTGGGTCATTTTGTTTATTTTTTTTTTTCGGGTTATAAAAGGATGTGTAGTCCTCTTTAAGGGGAATTTATTGCAATGTGTTTTAAGTTTGGCTAATGGAAAATGTGCAAGTACTCTTTAATGGGAATTTACCTTAATTAAAATGTGTCGTAATTTAAGGTATTAAGAATATGACGATTCTATTATTTAAGGGGAATTCCTATTACATTGTGTTATTTACGATATTAAGAATATAACGATTCTAAGAGGTGTACTATTCTTTTAGGAAAATTTTTAAAGTACAATGCGTAGTTTAAGATAATAATATGACGATCCTACATTAAAGGATTTTCCAAAGCCACTCGAATAGAAAGGTACTTGTCACTGAATTCGCCAGGAGCACTCGTACAAAACAAGAAAACAGGAGTCAGGAATATATTAATAAAACATCAATTTTTGTGCCAATTTTGGGATCTAGTCAGGGGCGGCAGGATGGGCACTGTAGCCTAGAGGGTAAACAGACTATATACGTACGTTGTAAAATGTATGAACGGATGAGCATACTTTCAGAAGCTGCATCCTGTATCTTTCTCATAATTACGTAACGAAAATGACCAAAATATAGGAGACTCAATCACAAATATACGGTGTAATTATCCGTTATTTAATGAATTTCCTTTTCTTACACAGTGACCTATACTTAAGTACGGACTTACTTCCACCTCATTCAGTTCTCGACCTCGTGTTTGACCTCACATTCTCAGCCAATTAAATGATTCACTTTTGCGTTTTGGTGACACAACTTTCGACGGCCTCAACGACCTCCATTGGCTGTGTATTGCAGTATTTTCGTTTTGTGTATTTGCAAAATAAATAATGATGATGATGATGATGATGATGACGATAATGATAATAATATTAAGAAGAAATGGCGTGATAGGCCTTCGTATTATTTTTTCTTGTTTTTTTCGTTTTGAGGAAAATTTATCGGGAGGCCAACAGGGCTATTCAGTGTTAATGTTTTTTTTTTTTTTTTTTTTTTTTTTTTTTTTGGGGGGGGGGGGTTATCATATGTTTAATTCGGATATCAATCAAGTTCGTTAATGTAAGTTAACCTCCTTCAGAATAATACATGAATAGATTGATGAAAAAATAATCAAATGAATATATAGGTGATATATGATAAGTAAATGAATACACCAGTAAGTAATAAATAATAAATAAACAAATATATATATAAATAAGTTTATAAGTAAATTGATAGAAAAGTAAATCACTAAAGGAATAGATAAGTAAAAAAAAAAAAAAACAAGTGAATAAGTAAACAAATAAATAAGTAAATGAACAAACAAACAAATGCATCAGTTATGTCATAACAAAAGCAAAAACAAAAAATATCCATTGTCGGGCAGGAAACTGGCACAAATTACGCATAACCTAACGATATGAGGGCTTCACTTCTACCATTTTTCTCGGTAAAAAAAAAAAACAAAAAAAAAAAAAAAAAAAAAAAAAAAAAAATTCGCCAGTAATCCCGTCGAGTGTGTTGAGTAAATGTTTAGAGCGTGCAGTCTATTCACTGAGCAAGTCTATTCAGTGAATAAAGTGTTTGGAGCGTGGAGTCTGTTCAGTGAGTGTTTAGAGGATGGAATCTGTTCAATGAGTGTTTAGAGCGTGGAATCTGTTCAATGGGTGTTAGAGCGTGGTGTCTGTTCAGTGTCTGTTAAGCGTAGTCTTTTCAGTGAATAAAGTGTTTGGAGCGTGGAGTCTGTTCAGTGAGTGTTTAGAGCGTGGAATCTGTTCATTGGGTTTGGAGCGTGGAGTCTATTCAGTGAAATGCGAAGAGCGTGGTGTCTGTTCAATGAGTCTGTTTAAAGCATAGAGTCTTTTCAATGAATAAAATGTTTGGAGTGTGGAGTCTGTTCAGTGAAATGCGAAGAGCGTGGAGTCTGTTCAATGAGTGTTTCGAGCTTGCACTGTATTCAGTGAATAAAGTGTTTCGAGCGTGGAGTCTATTCAGCGAGTAAGTGTTGACAGCGTGATGTCTATCCAGTGAATGAAATATGTAGAGCGAGGAGTCTGTTCAAAGAGTCTGTTTAGAGCGTGGAGTGTATTCAGTGAAGAAGGTATTTAAAGCGTGGAGTCTGTTCAATGAGTCTGTTCAGAACGTGCAGTCTATTCAGTGAATAAAGTGTTTAGAGCGTGTAGTCTATTCACTAAGTAAGTGTTTAGAGCGTGCAAAATATTTACCCAATTACGCGAAGAATGAAAGGCCAGTTTAAACTCTTCATTCTACGCCCTCGTCACATTTCATCCTCTATCGTCGCCCTTCTCAACTTCAATTGAAATTCTTTTTCGCCTTTCATCAACTCGCCATCCACCCCCCCCACCCCCACCCCTCCCACCCCCTAAAAAAGACAGTAAAAAAAGTAAATTGATAATAAGCATATTCAAATGAGCTGCTTCCCCAGTCTATATAAATTTCGGTCTATTGAAAAATCCCAGTTATTTCGTTCCCGAGATGGCCGTAGGGTCGTGTCGGTCCCGCGGGTGTGTATGTGAGGGGGGGAGGGGGTGGGGTGTGTGTTTAGGGTGGGGTGGGTGGGGGGTTGGGGGGGAAGAGAGAGAGTGGGCAAAGGTGGGTTTTTGCACGTGCATATTGCAAGGGCTAATGGCTAGGCGGGTTGCAGAATTACAGATTGCACACTTTATTGCCGTTATAGGGTCTTGCGTTATTTGGTATGGTGGGGAAGTTCTCTTATTTTGAAGTGGATGTGTATATCCACACATACATGTGTACGTGGGTGTATACATATATACACACATACGTGCATATATAGATATATGGATTTATACATACATACTTTCATACATACATACTTGTATGCATACTTCCATACATACATACATACATACATTAATTCACACACACACACACACACACACACACACACACACACACACACACACACACACACACACACACACACACACACACACACACACACACACACACACACACGCACGTACGCACGCAAGCACCCAGCAAGAGGAAGAGAAATCTGTACCGAGCCAGCCACACCGATGCCCATGAATGAAAGGCGAGAGTGGTCGCCGTGACGAGTAACTTTGATTGTAAATATTACTCCGCATTACTCACGTGGTCCGTAAATAGTCTCCATTCATCACCTGTACATACCGCCTTTACTCATCACGTATACACACCATCTGTACTCACCGTCTTTACTCATCTCCTGTACTCATTGCCTTTACTCATCACCTGTACTCACTGTCTTTACTCATCACCTATACTCACCGTCTTTACTCATCACCTATACTTGCCGCCTCCCCTGTACTCATCACCTATACTCATCACTTATACTTACCACCTATACTCACCGCCTTTATTTATCACCTGTACTCACCACCTGTACCCTACATCATTACTCACCACGTATACTCACCATCCATATCCATCGCCCATACTCATCACCAACGTAACCAACCCAGGGTGACTCATCGAGGTCGAAAGCTTTACATGGGCTACTTACCTTACAGCGTGTTCTGTGTTTTGCAGTAGCTCATAATCATTTGCATATGTTTTTGCAATGCAATGAGGATCTGAATAGGCAAGTCATTCACTCTTTTTTTCTCCTCTCTCTCTCTCTCTTGCTTCGGCCATGTAATTTAGTGGACGGGAAAACGTAGGTAGCTGTGGTGGCGAAAGGGTATTGACTTTGGTCATTTTTTTTTTTTTTTTTTTTTGCTGGGTTTTCTTGTTTGAGTTGATGTGAGTCTATATCTGTGTGTGTATGTCGGTCTATCTATATATCTATCTATCTTTCCATCCATATATATATATATATTTTTTTTAAACTATCTATCTGTATGTCTGTCTGTGCCTGTCTGTATGTATGTATTTATGTATGTGTATGCGCGGATGCGCGCGCTCGCGCGTGTGTGTTTGTGTGCACGTGCACAAATGCACGAAAATAACAGATGAGATAAGACCATAGGAGAAAAAAAATTAAAACGAATAGGAAGAGGAGAAAAGAAAGAGATAAATGAGAAGAAAGAATGGAGAAGAAATGAAAGAAGAGGAAAGTAAGAGGAGATGAGAAGAGACCAAGCAATAAAATGAAACGAGAAATAAAACAAAATAAAAGACTAAAATGGAGAATAGAGGGAAGGTGAGGAAAGGAGATAGGAAATAAGTGTAAAAGCAGAGAAGAAAAGAGACAAAAAGAAAAGAGAAGAGAAAACCAAAATGATAAAATAAGAGAGAGAGAGAGAGAGAGAGAGAGAGAGAGAGAGAGAGAGAGAGAGAGAGAGAGAGAGAGAGAGAGAGAGAGAGAGAGAGAGAGAGAGAGAGACAGACAGACAGACAGACAGACATACAGAGACAGACAGACAGACATACATACAGAGACAGACAGACAGACAGACAGACAGACATACAGAGACAGACAGACAGACATACATACAGAGACAGACAGACAGACATACATACAGAGACAGACAGACAGACATACATACAGAGACAGACAGACAGACATACATACAGAGACAGACAGACAGACAGACACAGACAGACAGCCACACAGACAGGCAGAGAGAGCTCCCGCGGTTCCCCCCAACTACAAACAATGACTCAGCACTTTATACACAGTCGCGCCAACGAGCAATCTTGCAGTTAATATCAAAGTTGATTGCCCAGAATAAGAGGATGCTAATGGGCTCATAATATGTTACCAGAATGTACATTGCACCTGCAGTTAATGGGGATATCGGTAAAGGTGAAACGATAAGTAACAATCTTGAGAATGCAATAACTTTTTTTTTATTCGGTTTTAATGGTTGTTGTTATTAAGGTTGTTATTATGAAGGGGTAGGGTGTATATGTATTTCTTAATGCATTTGTATGTGTACGCAATTGATTATTATAATTATAGATGGTAAATCATTATTATTTTTTTTCTTTCTGTTTGTGTGTATATATATGTATGTGTATGCATTTATATATCCATATACTTATGTGTCATATATATATATATA
>NC_091554.1:8970719-8975719 GCF_042767895.1 Penaeus vannamei
AACTGCCCATGCTACCTGGTCACTCCACGCGCAGCACTAACGACAATTGATACATCAAAGCGTTTCCCGCACGACTTCGCCCCATCACTCATCGCAGGCCGGCCAGATTTCCCAGACACGCTCCTCCCCTCCTCCTCCTGGAGCTCTTGCCGACAGCAGGCAGCGACTCCGACACAGCGTCCGGCCCACAGTACTTGGTGAGCGCGCGCCTTACGTGGTTCCCCCCTTGCGACACAGCTCCTTTGGCCAGCACCTCGCCATCGTCGGTCTCGGCATCTGGAAGACTGTTTTGTCGGTATTGGTTTGGGATTTTTCTTGGGCTAATGGGGAGTGTTTAGGCGCCTCTGGATGTGCGATAAAGTGACTTCCTTCGATAGAAAATACAGCAAACTTTGATTTGTGATTTGGAACTGTATGTGCCGCAATTAGCGATCTACACAATGAACAGGAATGTATTTATCCTGCTGCTGTTCACAGGTAAGATTTCCACGTACTAGTACTTGTTCAGTAATCAAAATAATACCCTGAACTGATCATGGAAAATTGATGAAAGAATTCGGATAACTACTTGTCCTTGAACTTGATATGCTTTCTTCTACTTTCTTCCATTCCTCATTCAAATTTAAACTGTTGTGTGAGTAATTATTTTAATTTGTGTTCATGTAATTAGAATGGTGAATTATATAAAAAAGTATAAATATATATAAAGTAATATATACACATAGCCTATATTTTGGTTTATTTTATTTATAAATTCATTTTTTTTAGAAAGAAAACACACCCTCCCTGCAGACACACTTTAAGCACCAACTACACACAAAGTCAGATCAGAATAAATATCTTCACAATACAAGAGGTGTATTTGAACGGTTTCGAATATATTTACGTCAGAAATACATAAATTTCTGACGAAGATATATTCGAAGATATATTGTGAAGATATTCATTCTAATTCTGTCCATTCACATATACACAAATGAGCACATACACGCACACACGTACATTTCTGTATATCAATCAATTGGTCAGTCATTTAACTAAACAATTTATCAATTTATCAAACTATCTATATATGGCCTAAACACACACACACACACACACACACACACACACACACACACACACACACACACACACAAACACACACACACACAGACGCCGTGAACCAGAGAACTATCCAAGCGTTACGGGTCACGTGGTTAGAGTCCATAGACGTAGCCGGCGTGGGGGTCTTTAAACGTGCTCAAGAAGGCAGTAAAAGCTCGATGTAATATCACTCTTCGACAGTGAAGATTTCCGCCGTGGATGGATGGCAGAATCTTGTCGGTGTGATTTGTGGTATTTAGTGAGTTGGTGGTATTTCTGTCACGTGACTCTTTCCTTTAGTTTGCTGTTTATTTCGTTGCTTGTCGTTAGTATTTTTTGCAGTAGATAATAAATTCGGATAAGGTTATTCTTTAGAATATGAAATTATACGAAAACTCGACAATAAATGTAATATTTTTATCGCTAAAGCTTGCCGTTATACAATACTTCCTTGACTCAAAAAAATATCACACAGGAAGATAACAGCAATATTTTCGTTAAAAAAATCGATTATTTTTCTTGAAACCGAGGTAGCGATGGGTAATACACGTCGATGACGTGGTAAAAGTGTATCACGAACGAGTTCTTGTGTTTTTCCTATTCCGTTTCAGAGGAAGTTCGGTCCAAATGGCGTACTAAATACATAATTGATAGCGGCTCACTGAAAAGGAAAACGAATTTCCTTTCGGGTGAACTTTAAGAAACCACAAACGATTGTGCTTGACCGATTGGCGAATATACCTCGAAATTCAGCGTAAGTATGCCTTTAGAATAATGAATGATTTGGATATTTGGTACTAAAAAGATACATAATCGACGGTGTATTTCATTCTATCATTGTTACAACGGAAAAGAGGGAAAGTTTTTTTTCGCGAAAGAAACAAAAACAAAGATCTTTCACGGAAAACCTTTCGAAGCAGACAAATGATCCTGAGAAGAAAATCAAGAAGAGAAATTGTGAATTTAGTTCCTTGCCATTAATATCAATCTTTTTTATTTTCGCAATTTAGATAACGGATCGTTTTTGCTGTACCGTTACTTCCATATGAGTACATGAACACTCACTTGCTTTTAGCTATATAAAACATTCTGCAATGGATATCGACAGTATGGCTGAATGCCAACTTAAATAACTCCGAATAACGTTTACTAACAAAGAGAAAGTTAACATCAATATCATACTATAATGTACTAAATTAATAATAAATATATAAGCATTTACCTTACACTACTGATGACATGCACTTCAAGTTTGTATTTTCACTTTTTAGTGTTATTTGCCGCAAGCCAATCGGAAAAAACGAGGGTTGTAACGGGAGTCATCTATTTCAAGAAGATATTAGATTGAGAGCAGAGTTTTTCAGTTCAGTTAAGCCATGGATGGTGTATGGGAATGGAAACTCTACCTCGAGGAAGAGAAGCGAAGATAAATGTGGCAGGCATGGGAGATAGAGAGAGTGACGAAAGAAGGAAGGGGTAGAAAATGAGCATATTAGTAAGGATGTGAAGGTGGTACTTGGATCGAGAAGAACGCAAAAGATAAGATTGAGTTGGGGACACAAGAGTATATGGGGCGAGGGGTATATGGGACGTAGAAGGATAGAGGTGAGGGTGATAGGAAGATAGAAAAAGGGGACCTGCGAGAGAACTTTAAGGATGACGTGTTGCTTGGTAGAAGAGCGTGGAAAAGGGTTCAGAGCAGCGAGACTATGAAGATGAAAGTTAATTATGCTGCACATTATAAGTATCATTACTGCTAATATCATTATAATCACTATTATCAATTATCATGACTGCTATTACCACCATACCCCTAATCTTTGATTATAACCACTGTTTTTACAATCACAATTATACTCTACCGCAATTACCTCTTTATCATTTGGATCTTAACACTCCCACCGACCTTTGTTTACCTTATGCTGGGTAACAACGCTTTCACCATAGACAAGCATTCACATCACCGTTTCACTTTCCCAAAACAGGTGATCTTAAGGGTGAAAACACCGGCAAAGATATACACTTTCCTCCACGATCGCAAATTGGTCATTAGGCTCGCTCAGGGGCTGGATATAGGGCAAACAGCTGTCGTTGCGTCCCCTCCCCGTGGTTTCCTTGCGGTATTAGCATGCTGTTAGCGGCTGTTATCATCTTGTTTCTTTTTAAGTCATAACTTTTACAGCAATTTCCTTCTCCCGCACATTTCTTGCTTTCGAGAAGTTAGTCGGTTATCTGAAAGTTACGGCGCGTGTCTGGGAATTTAAAGTTAGAAATAAGCCATTAAAACTGCTCTTTACTCTGACCAAATATTATCTTAGGAACGGTTCATCTTATCTTTTCGAAATATATAACTTCTACCTAATGTATGAAACAGTTCGAGAGAATGTTTCATCTATCGATTAATTTTTTAAAAGAAATTGGGGATGTATTTGAAAAAGGAAAATAGTTTTTTGTATAATATACGTTCGTTATCTGTTATAAATTTGTGCATTTCAGTGCTATCGTTTCGTAATAATGATAATAATGGTAATGATAATGACATAATAACGATAATAATAATAATAAGGGAAATAATAATGACAATAATAATAACGGTAATGATAATGATTATAATATTAGTGTTAATAATTATGACACTGATGAAGATGATGATAATACTAATAATTATTATGGTGACAACGATCATATTAATAATCATAGTGATAATGATGATAACGACAACAATGATAACAGTGATAAAATGATAATGATAGTAGTGAAGACAATGAAAGTAATAATGATCATATCACTAATGATAATAACTAAAGTGCTGAACAAGAACCATGAAGAATGAAAAAAGAAAAAAAAGAAATAAAAAACTATAAATAAGATTCAAAATTAATTAAAAATACAAAAGGAAATACTTACTAAATATAGATTCCTCACTCAGAATTCAATAATGGAAAAAAAGAGATGAAACCAAAATGAAGCCAGATGCTGACTTCAAACAAAGAAAGAAGTAAAACACAAACATTGAATAGCTGGGGATGAAAGGTAAATATTCACAAAGGTAAAATACGTGTCACAGAAATTGCACTCGTCATGCACCGCTAGAACAATAAAGACATCACTTTACTTAACGGATAATCTTGATAGAAAAGAATTTGTGTGTGTGTGGTTATTGAGGAGAAATCTTAGGGGTGTTAGTTTATTTGATTATGTGCCTATTAAAGAGAGAGAGAGAGAGAGAGAGAGAGAGAGAGAGAGAGAGAGAGAGAGAGAGAGAGAGAGAGAGAGAGAGAGAGAGAGAGAGAGAGAGAGAGACTGAATTGTTCCTTTGATTCTCACTTTCACTCTCTCTGCTCTTTCTATCTGTCTGTCTGTCTGTCTGTCAGTCTCTCTCTCTCTCTCTCTCTCTCTCTCTCTCTCTCTCTCTCTCTCTCTCTCTCTCTCTCTCTCTCTTCCTCTCTCATTTCTCTCTCTCTGTCTCTCACTCTCTCTTCCTCTCTCATTTCTCTCTCTCTCTGTCTCTCTCTCTCTCTCTCTCTCTCTCTCTCTCTCTCTCTCTCTCTCTCTCTCTCTCTCTCTACCTCCCTCCCTCCCTCCCTCCCCCCTCTCTCTACCTCCCTCCCTCCCTCCCCTCCCTTCTCTCTCTACCTCCCTCCCTCCCTCCCTCCTCTCTCTTTCTCTCTCTCTCTCCCCCTCCCTCCCTCCCTCCCTCCCTCCCTCCCTCCCTCCCTCCCTCCCTCCCTTTTCCTCCCTCCCTCCTTCCCTCCCTCCCTCCTCCTCTCCCTCCCTCCCTCCACACAAAAGCACACATACTAGAGACTCTCCCCGCATTCTCCAGGGGACTTAGAGACTCAGAACATTTATGTATATGTGGGCGGGCGAGAGGTGGGTGGGGGTGGGGGCCAGTGCGTGCGTGCGTGGTTGGG
>NC_091554.1:8980719-8985719 GCF_042767895.1 Penaeus vannamei
CAGATTGATGCCGAATATGTAATGCAATTGCAGGCGCTCTCTCGACCTGCATATGTGTGGCCTCTTCGAATAATTCAAGTCAATAAATCTCTTGAGGCTTCCCACATGCTCATGCACGGCTAAACACATACGTATGATCACACATGCACACGCTACGACATACGAACACATACCCACACTCATCTAACATTGTGTATGTATGTGTATACGTGAATGTGTGTGTTTGCGTAGTGTGTGTGTGTGTGTGTGTGTGTGTGTGTGTGTGTGTGTGTGTGTGTGTGTGTGTGTGTGTGTGTGTGTGTGTGTGTGTGTGTGTGTGTGTGTATGTGTGTCTGTGTGTGTGTGTGTGTGTTTGTGTGTATGTGTGTGTGCGCGTTTGTGTGTATGTGTGCGCGCGTGCAAACCAACTTGAAATTGAATTATAAAATGCTATTCTAAGAACTGATTCACCTGATGATGTGAGATTAACAATAGGCTATTATATCATTCGGTATGTTAATTACGCCTCATTAATCCATACACCTTGATATCAGCAGTATCTGATCACAAATATTTATCCAGGACAAAAAGAATACACTTTAGTAGTTTTGAAACTAAAGGTGCTATTTTTGGAACATCAAAGACTTCGTTGAATAAATATGGGATACAGCAAATTATTCCCTTGAAAAAAAAAAAAAAAAAAAAAAAAAAGTATATATATAAATAAATGAAAATATATTGTCGAAATGTTAGGATTTTTCACACTGAACAGTCTAACGCATGGTATAACCTGATTAAATACACGTTGACGAATTTATCTATAATATATTCTACGTTCATAATTTCGACTTTGATATAACCTTAATCTCCAATTATTATTAGAAAATCGTAAAGGATTTTGTAATGGGAAAAAATCAAGGACAATAAATTGTAATTCTTTTGAAAATGCAAATATTTTTTTTCCTTTTTTCACATAAAAGGACGTGTAAACTGTTGAAAATGAATGGAAAATGTGACAATGAAATGACTCTCTATGGATATAACGTTTTATATTTTGAATTTATACAGGGAATTTCCTCTATCGAAAAAACATTCTATTGAACGCCGGAAAACACGTATATGTTCAAAGCACAGATATAATCTCCAATATACTTTGACCTGTTTGGGCAACAAATAGACTCCATACATCATTTTGTTGAAATCGCTTTACCATATTTTAGATTTAGCATTTGATAAAAAATACGGTTGAAATAGTTGATATGATGTTCTCATGGAAACACTATAGCATTATTATTAATTAATCATCATGATTTTCATAAGTATTTTATTGGCATGTGAATATATATCTGTTATTGCATGGGTGAAGGTCAAAATACCTTTGTATTTTTTCTAGAACAAAAGGATGGTTTGTCTCTATCTTGACCTATCGTGGTGTAGACCTAATATATAGGCCTACTTACTGTCTACATTTCTGCACAATTTCTTTATTCATTCTATATCTGTTTCTTTGTCAATTCTATTTCTGTCTTTTTTTGTTTTTTGTGTTTATTTGTTCTTGCTCCTTTTCTTCCAATTTCTTTTTTTTACCTTTCTCCTTTCTTCCGCTTTCTCTTTATCTTTTATCTCCTTTCTTTGTCTCTTTCTCTTTTCTCACTTGCTTGTTTCCTGCGCCTCCCCCTCTTGTCTCTTCCCACTCTCCTATCTTTCTTTAACCCTCTCCCTCTTTTCTTTTAATTTCTATATCTATCACTCTCTCCCTTCCTTCTCTCCTTTCTTCCTTCCTTCCTTCCTCAGTATCCCTCTCCTTCCTTCCCTCCCTTCCTCTTTCTTTAATTGTTCCTTTCTGTATATGGAGTGAAGCTTATTTTCTAGAACAGGACACTGCCATTATAACGAATCCTGTTGTGTTACGAAACCTTCTTGCAACAATCACAAAGTATTCAGTAATAACTATCTGCAATAAAATACTTTCCGCGTCGCAATATTGACATCGTAATTAGTTCCGTGATCATGAAGCCGCAAAACAAAACACGACTAACAAACAGCGCCGCAAAAACCAACAAAATGTTCCCCGGCTTATTACAAACTCGAGGCCCAACTTTACTGCACACTGTAAGAAATGCAGCATGAACTGAATATCAAAATATTAATTATCCTAAGAGATTTCCACACACGACTTCCCACTGCACGCCCCTCGCTCTGCCTTCCAGCTCACGTCCCGCTTGTGCTTGGCGTCGACGAAGGTCCGGGAGCGCTGCCTCGGGCCCCTCGGGTCGCTCTCGGTTCCCGGAACCAGCCCGAAGGAACCGGCGATTCCCAGAAGCTGCGGGAAGAGCCAGTGGCACGTGAGGAACAGACGGCGAGTGGGGAGGAAAGGGAGGTTAAGGAGGCGGCTGCTGGGGACGCGGAGAAGGCCGAGGGGGACGGGAAGGAGCAGGCCCGCGACGTCCCGAAGGCGCCTGCCACTCGCATGGAGGACGAGGCGCTCCTGAAGAGTATTGATCAGCTGACGACTAGCTTCAAGACCTACATACACAAGTGAGTTCCTCTGTTTTTGGTCCGTTGTAAGACTGAATGAATATAAACGATGAAATTGTCCAAACGTACGAACACCTCTATTCCTTCATCACACTGGATCACCCGAGCCAACAAAACAACAAAAAAGAAAAAAGAATAAAAAAAAAAAAAAAAAGATCCACACATAAAGACCCCAAGACCCCTATACCCTGACGGCGATCACAATAACTCCCCCCTCCCTCTCCCCCACCACAGCACCAACACGACGGAGCTCCAGCAGGTCGCCGCCCGCTCCCTCGCCCTCAACGTCCCCCAGCTGCCCCTCTTCGGCAACCTCTTCGGCCTCTCCTCGGACTCGGTGGCCACCTCGCTCGCCTTCGCCCTCTTCTTCGGGTGGCCGCTCATCCTGGGCGCCCTCTACCTGGCCCTCATCGTCCTCTACCCCAACAGGCGCAGCGACAACTACTTCGAGAAGTGAGTGTGACCTCCGAGGATGAGGATGATTTTGATGGTAATGAATGATGATGATAATGATGATAATAAAGATGATCATGATAATACTGATAACGATGATGATGATAGTAATAATGATGATAATGACGATGATCATGATAATACTGATAATGATGATAGTAAAAATGGTTATAATAACGATAATAATAATGATAATAATCATAGTAATGATGATAACGATAACAATTATAAATATGATAATGAAAAGAATCATCAAAGGATGATAATGATAAAGAAAATAAAATTACTAATGACGATAGTAATAATAGTAATAAAGATGATGAAATTAAGATTATAGTGAGAATCATGGAAACACCAATGATAATCATAGAAAAAAATCAGACAAGCCCATATTATAGGAATAGTTGATTTTTTAATTTATTTGTTTGTTTCCTGTTTGTCTCTTCTTTCCAGGGCAATGGATGGATGGATGGATAGATAGATAGATGGATGGATAGATAGATAGATAAATGGATGGATGTATGGATGGATGGATGGATGGATAGATGGATGGATAGATAGATAGATGTGGGTATATATTTATGTATGAGAGCGAGTGCGCGCGCGCGCGCGCGCGTGTGTGTGTGTGTGTGTGCGTGTGTGTGTGTGTGTGTGTGTGTGTGTGTGTGTCCATGAGTGTGTGTGTGTTTATTGCGCGCGTGTGTGTGTTTGCGCGTGTGTGCGTGTGCGTGTAAGTGTCCTGTGCGCGTATATGTTTATGTGTGTATATGCATATCAATACACAAATGTACACACGAAACAAAGTGGAAAACATTAAAAATAACCAGAAATGCACCTCGGACACACATCCATTTTGAAAGAACTGATTCTTCGGGGATTCTTCTCTTCTTTTTACACACACACACACACACACACACACACACACACACACACACACACATATATATATATATATATATATATATATATATATATATATATATATATATATATATATTTTCTTTTCTTTTCTTTTTTCATTGGTTGTTTGTAGTTTATTTCTGATGTTTTAGTCTTTATCGCTGTTCATGTATTCATGTTCATCTATTTACCGATCTGTAGAACTAGTGATAAATTTCTAACTTTTGCTCAAAATGTGGAAAAAGTAGGTATAAATACTAAACCAGGCAGACCAATAGATACCTAGATAGATAAATACACGAATAGAGTGATAGATATGCAGGTAGTTAAATAGACAGACAGGCAGACAGACAGATAAATAGATAGATACACAAACGAATAGATCTATAGACAGACGGATAAACTGACAGACAGATAAATAGATGGATAAATAGACAGACGAATAGGTCGATAGACAGATAGGTCGAAAGATAGACAGACAAATAGATTGAGAGAAAAAACATCTAACAAATATTCAAAATTCATTGTTCCACCAGCGATGCTAACACAACGCGCCACGCATTTCATCCTAGCGACAGATAAATAGATAAACGGATAGACAGATAAATAAACGGATAGCTAGAAAATAGATAGATCGATTAGACAGATAAACATAGATATAGAATGCCTTGTGAATACCTCCAGCATCTACAGCATCATATCCTTCACAGTTCATTGCTGTTTTACACGAATTGTTCTCCATCCTGACAATGCTACTTTAACCCGAAGACACAGTTAACACGTCTAGCTTCACACGATCTATGTTTTGCTGAACTGACTAGCGACACTAAGATCTCTGCAGTGGAAGTGGAACGAGAAAGTCATATCGCATAATTCCTGTCTTTTCTGTGTTTTTTTTTCTCTTTCTTTTAATACCGCGGGAAGGCTTAAATCCAAATTGAAAGTGGTGGGGAGGTGAATCTTGGGATGATGGAATGTGATATTTAATGACATCGTGATATTTTCGTTTTTTTCTTCTTCTTGTTCTTCTTTTTCTTTTGTTCTTCTTTTTTTCCACATGTTATTGTTCATTTTGTTTTTTCTTTTCTTCTTCTCTTTCTATTTGTTTCTCTCTCTCTCTGTCTCTCTGT
>NC_091554.1:8995719-8998219 GCF_042767895.1 Penaeus vannamei
GAAGTTTAATCATCTCAACATGTCGTCAAGATTAGCGTTAAATGTTGAAGCCTCGAATTTTCCGTCGCGGTGCAGGTTTTTTTTTTCTCTTTCTTTTTCCTTCTTTTTCCTTATTTGGTCTCTTCGTATTTTCCTTTCCGTGTACAATATGTCTTTGGCGGGCTTTTAGGTGAATGCAAAAGCAGACCTTTTTTTTATCTTCTTTTAAAGGAATATATGCGCTTGGGTGTCCAAATTTTGGTGTTATCTTTAAAATCGATTATCTGACGACATTTGTTTTTAGATAGGATTGTTACGTTCTGAAAGATGATGTTGTGATTCTAGGAAGCAAAGGGTTTGTCTTTTCGTGATGGTGCAGGCAAGCTTTCTAAGATTTTTTTCTGTTTAATGTTTGGTAGTTTAAGATTATAAAATCATTTATTCACATCTGTTTTGTATATCATTTGCTAATCATGTTTGGAGTTTACAGTATTATACTTTCTGCAAAACAAATATTTCATGAATAAACACACAAACAGTCACATATATATTATTCATATATATATATATATATATATATATACATACATATATATATATATATATATATATATATATATATATATATATATATATATATATATATATATATATATATACATACATACATACATACATGCACACACACACACACACACACACACACACACACACACACACACATATATATATATATGTGTGTGTGTATGTGTGTGTGAGTGTGTCTATATATGCATATATATATATATATATATATATATATATATATATATATATATATATATTTATATATATATATATATAGTATATATATATATATATATATATATATATATATATATATATATATATATATATATATATATATATTATATATATATTTATTCATACATACATATATATATATGTATATATATGTGTATATATATATATATATATATATATATATATATATATATATATTTATATAATTGCTTTGTTTTACATATAAAACAACGTAGGTGCAAAAATGTTAATACGGTTGGAAGAATCCCAGTTGCTAGAAGCGTATAACATGGAGCCAAATAAATTTCTACGGTTTCAAATGGATATATTCGTGTCAGTAAATTCTACAGGATTATAACTACTATACCAACAAAATCAAGTCTTTTTTTAAGTTCTGGGTGCATCATATCCACATAAAACACATAAAACAAACAAAGAAACAAACATGAAATTGAATATATAAACGATATATTACAATAACGTAGAATTACAAAATGACGCAATAATTATTCAGTACTTTTGTGTCTTTCCGGTAATTATTCATTTTTTTAATTTTCATCCAGCATTTCCCTCTATGTATGTACTTTTATTCATTTTCTTTCTGATTATGTTAGGGATAAAGAGGGGGGTGGTAAAGAATGATAATGATAATAATAACAATAATTATTACGGTGATGATGATGATGATGATGATGATGGTAATGATGATGAAAATGGTGATAATGATGATGATGGTAATGGTGATGAAAATGATGATGAAGATGGTACTAATAATGCCCATGCTAGTGATAAATATAGTAATGATAATGATGGTAATAAAATGATAATAATCATAGCATTGATAATAGTAATAGGTACTATTATTAATGAGGATAATAATGATGATAATAGTAGGTGGTAATAATGCTACTGTTACTAATAAGTATAGTAATAATAATAACGATAATAATAATGACAATAATGATGATGATGATTATAATGATAGTAATAATAATAATAATAATAATAATAATAATAATAACAGTAATGATAATGATAATGATAATAATAACGATAATGATAATAACAGTAATTATAATAATTACAAAAATAACGAAAGTAATGATAATATCGACAAGATAACAATAATAATATTGACAATCAAAATTTTCAGAATCATTGTTATCATCAACATCACTATTCTCATTACCATAATAACCAATAACAACCATTCTCAATTATTTTACCGGTTTGTCGGAAAATAGACTAAATTTAGCGCCATAAAACTGTAACAAACAAACCCAAAGAAAGAAAATAGCCTTGAGCGATTTGAAAATAATCTCATCTCGACAGCATGATTAAAAGATTAAAATTTGTTTTGAATTTTGTAATCATTTTTCTGCGTTGTTTCTGTTTTTTTATTTGTATGTTTCTTTTTTTTCTTGAGATGCGTGTCTATAACTTTTTTTTTTCTTTTTTTCCTGTTTTTCTTCTTCGTCTTCTTCTCCTCCTCCTCCGCCATCTTTTTCCTTGTCTTCCTTATTGATCATTTTATACTTCTCGTTTTTCTTCTTCTTCTTCTTCTCCTCCTACTCCTTCTTCTTCTCCTTCTTCTTCTTCTTCTCCTTCTTCTTCTTCTTCTCATTCTTCTTCTACATCGTCATCTTTTTCTCCTCCTCCTCCTCCTCCTCCTTCTTCTTTTTTTCTTTTTCTTCTTCTTCTTCTTCTTCTAATTCTC
>NC_091554.1:9003219-9008219 GCF_042767895.1 Penaeus vannamei
AGAGGAGGAGGAGGAGGAGGAAGAGGGGAGGAAGAGAGAGGAGAGAGAAGATATGGTGGTGGAGGAGGAGGAGGAAGAGGGGAGGAAGAAAGAGGGGAGGGAAGAGATGGTGGTGGAGGAGGAGGAGGAAAAGGAGGAGGAAGAGGAGGGAGACATGGGGAGGAGGGAGGAAGAAAGAGGGAGGAGGGAGGAAGGAGAAGGAGGAGGGAGGGAGGGAAGGAATAAGGGAGGGAGGTAGGGAGGGTGGGAATAAGGGAGGGAGGGAGGGAGGGAGGGAAGGAGGGAGTAGGAAAGAGGAAGGAGGAAAGAATAGGAGGAGGAGGAGGAGGAGGAGGAGGAGGAGTAAAAGTAGTAGGAGATGGTGAAAAATGAAAAAGGGAGAGATGATGGAGAGGAGGAGGAGGGGGAGAGATAAGGAAGTTGACGGAGTAGGAGGAGGAGGAAGATGAAGAGGAGGAGGAGAAAGGCGGAGAGAGAAGGGAGGCGGGTGGGAGGAGGAGATGGTAGTGGAGGAAGAGGAGGAATAAGAAGAAGGAGAAGGAGGAGGAGGAGGAAGAGGAGGGAGGAGAAGTAGGAGGAGGAGGAAGAGGAGGGAAGGAAAAAGATAGATAGGTAAATCGTTAAACAGAGAAAGAGAGAAAGGGATATATAGAAAGATAGATCGATATATAGATAACTAGAGAAAGAACGAGAGAGAGAGAGAGAGAGAGAGAGAGAGAGAGAGAGAGAGAGATACAGAAAGAGAGAGAGAGAGAGAGAGAGAGAGAGAGAGAGAGAGAGAGATACAGAAAGAGAGAGAGAGAGAGATACAGAAAGAGAGAGAAAAACAGATAGAGATAGTTAGATAGAGAGAGAGAGACAGATACAAAAAGAGAGAGAAAGACAGATAGATTGATAAACACACAGACAAACAAATACACAGAGAGAAAAAGAGAGGACTAAGAAGGCGAAAAGCTCTGAACGGAGAGGGAGTGAGGGAAAGCGGAGGAAAGCGGGGTGGGGGGAGGAGGGGGTGGGGGGATCTCCAGCCATCGGTCAAGTGGATCTCCGGGTTTCGAGGGCGACCTGATGGGTTATTTCCGGTCCTGACACCCCATTAAGTGGCGCCTCATGCACGGCCGAGGGCGGAGGGTGGGCAATGGGGCAGGGGTCGAGGGGAAGGAAAGGGGCAGGAGTTAAGGGAAGGAAATGGGTCAAGAGGCAAGGGAAATGAATGGGGCAGGAGTTAAGGGAAGGAAATGGGTCAAGAGGCAAGGGAAATTAATGGGGCAGGAGTTAAGGGAAGTGAAAGGGGTAGGAGAAAAGGGAAGGAATGGGGCCGGAATTAAGGGAAGGGAATGGGGCAGGAGTAAAGGGAAAGGAAAGGGGCAGAAGAAAAGGCAAATGAATGGGAAGGAGTCAAGGAAAGGGAAAGGGGCGATGGGGAAAGGTGGTTTAAGGGCAAAAAATGGGGAGATAAGAGGTAAAGAGGACGATATTTAAGTGGCGTCTCACGCACCGTCGAGAAGAGAGGATGGGGAATGGGGCGGGGGAGGGGAGGGAGGGGGATGGGGAGAGAGATGGGGAGAGGGAGGGGACGGAGGGATAGGAGAGGGGGAAGGGAGAGATGGGGGGAAAGGGGATGAAGCAAAGGGCAAGAAAATGGAATAGGTAGAGGAGAAAGGATGGATAAGGGCAAGAAGTGAGAAGGGAATAAGGGGAAAAATGGTGGGGCATATAACGAAAGAGAGACTTGGAGGATGGAAAGAGGACGAGAGACAGGGATAAATGGGAGAAATAGGAGATAAGAGAGGATATTTGACGAATGGTTGGGGTGGGAGGTAGTTGGAGGGGGGGGGGTGAGGGTACTTTCCAACGAAGATGGGGAATGGAAAAGAAGGAAAAGGGATGGAAGGGCGTTGATAGGAGGGCAAGGACAGGAGGAAGGAGAGTGCAAAGAAAGGGGGGGGGGGTTGGAGAGGGCTGTAGGGCAGGGGTCCTCACGGTAGGTTTACAAACTCATGTTCAGTGGGTCGCCACATGATGATAGTAAGGATGATACTAATGATGATAATGATAATAAAAGTGATGATGATATTGAAACTGATGATGATAGTGATGCTAATAATTATGCATACATACATACATACATACATATATATATATATATATATATATATATATATATAAATATATATAATATATATATATATACATATATATACATATATATATATATATATATATATATATATATATATATATATATATATATATATATATATACATACATATATATATATATATATATATATATATATATATATATATTTATATATATATATATATTTTATTTATATATATATATATATATATATATATATATATATATATATATATATATATATATATATATATATATATATATATATATATATGTATGTATGTATGTGTATATATATATGTATATATATATATATATATATATATATATATATATATATATATATATATATATATATATATATATATGTATGTATCTATCTATCTATCTATCTATCTACACACACACACACAAATACACAAAACCTATATATCGAGAAGGGTACGACAGAGTGAACTCAAAGGTAGAGTTCAAACTGGGTCGTGATGAAAAAGTTTGAAGGACTCTGCTGTAGGGCACCGGAGGGGGCGTGGCTTGGGCGACATGAGAATTCGAAATGGTGCCCAAATCGAAGGAATTTCAGAGGAATTACGAAAAATTGAAGCCAATGACGTTACTTTATTCTTACCATTATGATTATGATTATGTTTATCATTATCACTACTATTGTTATCAGTAATGATATTATTATTATTGTTATTATCACCATCACCATTGTTATTGTTATTATTGTTATTGTTGATATTTTTGTCATTATCACTATTGTTATCTTTACTATTGTTATTATTATTATCATTGTTATTATTAATGTAATTAACACTGCTACCATTGTTATCATTATCATTATTATCATCATCATCATTATTATTATTATTATTATCATTATTATAATCATCATAATCATCATTATTGTTATCCTTATTTTGATTAATGATTGATTATGACTTGATTATGATTAATATTATTATCATTATCATAATCACTACTACTACTAGAACTACTAATATTATCATTATCATCACCATTATCATCATTATTATTGCTGTTCTTGTTATTGTTATCGCTACTATCATGATCGTCATTTTTGTTAAGAACATTATTAACAAAATAAGTGATGTTTTATAAATACCAGTAAACAAATCAACAAGAACAACAACAACAAAACAACAATGAATAGAAGGATAGTAAACAAAACATAAGAAAGAAACACATTATATAAATCTAGTATACACACTGTTGGAAAAAAAGAAGTGTTATATTCTGTCGCTTTAAATCTTCATCTATAACAGTATTGTCCAATTTTTTTCGCCAATTGTACCCTTTATTACCTTCTTGTACAGTTACTTAACCCCCCCCCCCACGTCCGCCATGGCTTAACAAACTGTTTTATTAAGGATAATGCGAATAATATACTAATTGTGAAAAGCCTGCAAATAATATACTAATCATGAAAAGCCTGCAAATAATATAGAAAATCATGAAAAGCCTGCAAATAATATAGAAAATCATGAAAAGCCTGCAAATAATATAGAAAATCATGAAAAGCCTGCAAATAATATAGAAAATCATGAAAAGCCTGCAAATAATATAGAAAATCATGAAAAGCCTGCAAATAATATACTAATCATGAAAAGCCTGCAAATAATATAGAAAATCATGAAAAGCCTGCAAATGATATACTAATCATGAAAAGCCTGCAAATAATATAGAAAATCATGAAAAGCCTGCAAATAATATAGAAAATCATGAAAAGCCTGCAAATAATATAGAAAATCATGAAAAGCCTGCAAATAATATAGAAAATCATGAAAAGCCTGCAAATAATATACTAATCATGAAAAGCCTGCAAATAATATAGAAAATCATGAAAAGTTTGCAAATAATATACTAATCATGAAAAGCCTGCAAATAATATAGAAAATCATGAAAAGTTTGCAAATAATATACTAATCATGAAAAGCCTGCAAATAATATAGAAAATCATGAAAAGTTTGCAAATAATATACTAATCATGAAAAGCCTGCAAATAATATAGAAAATCATGAAAAGTTTGCAAATAATATACTAATCATGAAAAGCCTGCAAATAATATAGAAAATCATGAAAAGCCTGCAAATAATATAGAAAATCATGAAAAGTTTGCAAATAATATACTAATCATGAAAAGCCTGCAAATAATATAGAAAATCATGAAAAGTTTGCAAATAATATGCTAATCATGAAAAGCCTGCAAATAATATAGAAAATCATGAAAAGCCTGCAAATAATATAATTATTAAAAGCCTGCAAACAATATACTAATTATGAAAAGCCTGCAAATAATATACCAATCATGAAAAGAAGAGTTGGTCAATAAATTCGAATAAAAAAAAGACGATTCATAGAACACGTGATGTTTCTGTTTGTGTGTGTTTGTGTGTTCCTTGTTTGTTCCTTTTGTTCACGTACCCTTATGATCTATGCTGCGGACCCCCAGGAGAACGCGGACTCCAGTTTGGACAACACTGATCTACAACATAACAACATATTCCCGCTAATGCACTCTGTCTCATGGGATTCTAATGCTTATGTAACAGATGAAAGCTTATACCAACAAATTATATGATTATAATGAATAATGATAAAAATTATGATAATGTTAAAAATGATAGCGTTGATAACAATAATGTTGATAACAGTAATTAAATAGTGATGATGATAGTGATGATGATGGTCATGTTAACAATGATAATAATAAAAGAAATATGATAATGATAATCATAATGATAATAATAGTAATTTAAACAATAGTGATGATGGTGATAATGATAATTACAATGATAATGATGACGATGATGATAATGAAAGTAATGATAAT
>NC_091554.1:9015719-9020719 GCF_042767895.1 Penaeus vannamei
AAATAAGCGAGTTATGGGTGAATTTCCCTCAAGAGAGCAACCTGTTAGAAAACGGAGTGCAGCGAATCGAGGGTTCAATACAAAGGAGAAAATGAAACTCTCGAGGTTTGCTTTCATCGTGTTCTTTCGTTCGTGTATTATAAAGTTAATCCGACATGATTCCAAGTCATGTCTTCGTCAGGGGTATTTGAATTTTTTTTCCTGGGTATCATAAAACGCGATAATAAATCAACTTTATTACGGTGTTAATCTGGACTCGAGGTAATTGAGCCGCAGCGACTGAATTCCGTTAACGCATAGTCATCACGAAGAGAAAATTAAATAATAGAAAAAGAGACGACCAAGAAAATCAAAAGAAAAATAATCAACAAAGCATTGAAAAAGAAAACGGAAAACAAAAGAAAATGAATGAAAGAAAACGGGAAAAAACAAAGTATGGCTAGAGCGCGTACGCGTTCATCCTTCCCGCAAACAGCATTAGCTCGTTGGGCGTCACGGCTGGTAGGTCACAATATTAGACTGTCGCCCTCACTGAGCCCCGTGCGAGGTCAGCTTGAGAGTTCAAGAGCTGTCCCTCTTTCTCTCCCACTCTCCCTCCATCTCTCTCTCTGTGTCTCCGCGTCTGTTTCTCTCGCTTTGGGCCTTTCTCTCCCTCCTTTTTTTCTCCCTCTCTATACACACACGCATATATATATATATATATATATATATATATATATATATATATATATATATATATATATACATATATGTATATATATATATATGAATTTATATACACATACATACATATACATATGTATATATCTATATATATATGTATATATATACATATCTATACCTATATCTATCTATCTATCTATGCACACACACGCGTATGTATATACATATATGTTTATATATATATATATATATATATATATATATATATATATATATATATATATACGTGTATATATATACACATGTGTGTCTTTGTCTTTCTGGCAATCAATCAGTTTTCCTTTCTCCCTTGCTCTCTGCATCTCTTATTTTCTTTCTTTCCATGCATCACGCTACCCTTTTCTGTCTCTCTGTTCTCTCTCTATTTATTTTCCTCCCTCTCTCTCTCTGTCAATCTGCCTTCCTCTTTCTGTTTCCCGCTCCTCCTCTGTCTCTGTTCCCTCCCCTTCTCTCTCTTTAGTTGCCATCCTGTCCCTCTTTCGCTGTTTCCATCCCCCTCTTCTCTCTCTATCTCCCTCCCTCTCTTCTTCTCTGTCTCCCTCCTCCTCTTCTCCCTGTGTCTTCCTCTCCTTTCTCTCTCTGTCTCCCTTCCCCTCCTCTCTCCTTGTCTCCTTCCCCCTCCTCTCTCTCCCTGTCTCCCTCCCTCTCCTTTTTCCGTCTCCCTCCCTCTCTTCTTCTCTCTTTCCCTCCCCCTCCTCTCTCTCTGCCTCCTTCCCTCTCTTCTCTGTTTCTCCCCCCGTCTTCTCTTTTCTCTCTGTCTCTCTCCCCCTCCTTTCTCTCTCTGTCTCCCCCCCTCTCCTTTCTCTCTCTGTCTCCCTCCCCTTCCTCTTTCTCTCTCTCTATGTCTCTTCATGCCGGTATTTTATTCTCATTCTGTCTGTTTCCCTCCCTATCACTGATTACCTCCCCCTCCTCTTTCAGTGTCTCCCCCCCCTCTTCTCTCTCTTCTTCCCCCTTCCTCTCTCTGTCTCCCTCCCTCATCCTCCAATCTCTCTGCCTCCCTCCCTCATCCTCCAATCTCTCTGCCTCCCTCCCTCTTCTCTCTGTTTATTCCCCCCTCGTCCATCCACAGTCCATCTGTTTACATAACCCATGGATCCCGCTGACAGACAGCTCTTAAACCTCCAACAAGCATCAAAGCTCGTGCGTGTACATTCTCGTCATCACAGTCGATATATATTCATGTTAATGGTCATCAATTCAAGATATCGTGCATTCCACTGCGAAACCAGCTGATATACTCGCGTGAAACATGTAAACAGGGGATTGTGATCACTAATATATATCTGTGTATGAGGATATATGTCATTTATTACGTTTTTTTTTCTACAAGAAGGGAAACATTAGCCGATTTTGCAACTTTGGGTAATGTTGCACATCCTCACTAGATGGCAGTGCGAGTGGCGCGCGCAGGGGGCCTCCACCTCCTTCGGTCCCCCAACTCCCCTTCTCAGTGTCCCTTGAGGATGAGGGGAGCTTGGGTCGCCGGCGGGAATGGATTAGCAGGACTCCTCTCTAATGGCTGCCCGGCCTCGTCCGCAAATTTACTCGAGCCTTTTCTCGTGGAAATCCTTTGGAGTTTGGTTCCCCGGCCATAACTCGCGCTGCCGTTGCCTCTGTTGTTGCTCTTGGTTTTGCGACAGCTGCTTGTGGTCGGGTCGGGGGATTAAACTCGTCGATCTGAGCGGAAAAGCGCTTTCTTCGCTCAGAATAAACATTCCATCTCGTGGCGCGAGTCCCCGTGTTTGTAAGAAAGTTTAAAAACAGGTTCACATGAAATTGTTTGTTTTCAGATTCGTAAAGTTACGAACCGCCCTTTCAGATATACTTATGGATAGTTGTTTCGAATAACCCAATGGAAATAGCAAAAAAATAAATAGCAAGACAAAGACAACTCGAAGGCTATAAACACCAATAAACCACGACCCAAATAAACACCAATGACGAATTTCGGATTCTCATCAAAATGTACAACGTCAATTTTCGTACGAACAACACTCAGTCACACGCGATCTGCAAACATACACAACATTAGCTTTTATTTACACACCCTTTACACCGCGAATAAAGACAGTGCTATGCAAATGTTCACGAGTCGAAATGGCGTCCTCATGGTCGAAATTCCCTCGTCATGAACCGCTGATGTACCTCATTCTACCTCATTTCTTCCCCCAACAATCACTTAATCACATCTCAGTTTCTGCTCTGTTTCTCGTCGCTCACTCTCTGGTCGTCCATTTCTATCTATACTCAATTTGGGCTTCTGTTGCTTTTTGAAATTTCTGCTTTCTCTTTTTCAGAATTTCTTGTTCTTTGTCATTTTTTTCATCGTTTATTTTTCAAAGCCTTACTTTTTTCTTTTTTTGTGTTTTTTTTTATCAATTCATATCTCAATGGGTTTATATATGTTTGATATTTCAGCATTATCATTTTAGCGCAGTAATAGTTAATATTATTCATTATCATTGATAATTATCATAACACCTTTGATATATATAATTGGACTTGTTGCTCTTGCTTGCTCTCCCCTGATGCCGGTAACATCTGACATTTTCCATTTACAATTCCTCCCGTATTTCCCTTGCAAGAGCGCTCACAGGACAGTCAACGAACACCGGTAAGATCAACGAACACCTGCACTTTCATGATATGAAGTATTATCTAATTACAGGTCTTTGACGAACAGCAGAACGACTAAGAGCATCACTCCACGACGCGGCGAGAACGTCAAATAAACAGGCTCTTCGTTAATATGATGATAATCTGATAACGAGCACAATACCGACTGTGGAGAGCGCCCTTGACAAGCATCCCGACGGCATCACAGCACCATCACCCGGGCTGGGGATCGCCGTCGCCACCATAGGCTCTGGCGAGGACTAATGGAACCACTCGGGAAGGGAGGTCATCACAAGCACAATAGCGGCGGCGAAGTTACCACTAACACACTCACGAGAGCGAGGCCTTTAGCACTACATTAATGGCGGTTTGGTGCGCGCGAGACAGAGAACATTGCGGTGCTGAGGTTAATAACAATTAAACTGAGTCATTTCCCGGTTAATGGCCTCCGTCGCGGGAAATGATACACATCTCATTGCGGCGCCGTGGACAGGGATGGGCGCTCGACACTGGCTTATCCGAAGGGCCACGTTTCGCGCCCAGAAAAAGGTGAGTGTTGTATTTTTTCTTCTTCTTTTCACTGTATATTGGCTGTTGTATCTGTGCCCGAGCTCTTTGCTTTTCCCTGCTCCTTGCCCCCTGCCCATATCAGCCAGTGTGTCTGGGCCTGATCATGCTTTTACCCTGCCTCTTGCCCCTGCTCGTACCAATCATTGAATCTTGGTACGCACTCCCTGCCTCTTGCCCCTGCCTATATCGGCCAGCGTATCTGGGCCCTGCCTTACCTGCCTCTTGCCCCCTGCCCATAAGGGCGAGCGTATCGGGGCCCGAACTCCCTGCCTTCCCTGCCCCTTGCCCGCCGGCTGCGCTGACTGTCGCAAGGACCGGCCTCGTCTCGTCACGCTACCCACCTCGGGCGAAGTCGCAGCGTCCGAGACAATCACCATCAAGCTCGGCCGTGTCAGCTTCCGAAAGTTGGGTCGATGACACTCCGGCGACGAGGCTCTTGCTGCTGGGGCGGAAAACCGGTTTTGTTTTGAACTTGGGGCGTTTGCAGCGCTCCCGACGCAAACGTTTTTATCCGCGCGGTGGAAACTGATGAAGTTCGGCTCCGGTTTTTTTGTTTTTTTTTGGGTGCTCGAAGCTGCGTTTAAGGGATGGCGGGTCAGCTGTGTTTAGGTATGAGACGGAAACACAGTGACAGTGGAAATATTAGAATATTTGTGACCTTCGTCTTATATTTCTTTCCCACAAAGCACCGTCCTTACGTTTTACGAATTCGATCAAAATATATCCAAAGCTATTTCCGAAGTCGCTACTAAATATACATTTCATTTCGAGTCTACATATACTCAAAAAGATAAATTCCTCCCTCTTGCTATTCCCAGACCAACTAGCTTGTTCCGGACAATCACTCCATTCCTTCACCTCACAATAACCCATCTATCTCTCCATCTATCTACCGAATTCGACCCAAAATCTCCCCAAAGCAGCCACATCCCCCGACAACCCCACCGCCCCCGACGCAGACACGACCACAAAGCCAAAACGGAAAAGCAATGAAAGCAATCCTCGCCCGCAATTATTACATCCCCCATAATCACGACATGTTTATAAATTGGCTTGTTTGGAATTTTAACGGATGACGGTTCTCATAG
>NC_091554.1:9025719-9028219 GCF_042767895.1 Penaeus vannamei
AGGTATATATAGCTGTCTACTACCTCTAGTGCTTCGCCTTGTACATATATTTGTTTGAGTGGGACTCTGCTGTTGAACATAACCTTAGTCTTTTTCTTGTTCATCTTAAGTCCGACTTTTAGGCTTTCTCTATTCAGATCGTTTATTAATTGCTGCAGTTCATCAGCTGATTCACTAAGGAGAACAATATCGTCTGCAAATCTTAGGTTGTTTAGGTGTTCGTCTCCTATTTTGATACCCTTCCCTTCCCATTCTAGTTTCCTGAATATTTCCTCGAGGCAGGCTGTAAACAGCTTTGGTGAGATGGTGTCGCCCTGTCTAACGCCTTTTTTAATTGGTATTTTATCGGTTTCTGTGTGGAGTTTGATGGTTGCTGTCCCATCTTTGTATATATCTTCCAATATATTACAATATACCTCCTCAACTCCCTGTTGTTGAATAGCACCTAATACTGCTGGTATTTGTACAGAGTCAAATGCCTTTTCATAATCGATGAATGCCATACACAGGGGTTTCCTATATTCGTTTACTTTTTCTCTTATTTGGGTGAGCGTGTGGATGTGATCTGTTGTTGAGAATCCGCTGCGGAAGCCTGCCTGTTCTCTGGGCTGGCTGGAATCCAGACTGTCAGAGATGCGAGCTGTAATGACTTTCGTGAACAGTTTGTAAGTAACCGAAAGGAGGCTTATGGGTCGGTAATTTTTTAAATCCTTTTTATCGCCTTTTTTGTGTAACAAGATAATTGTTGCATTTTTCCAGGCTTTCGGAGTTTTTCCGCTGAGAAGACATTTGTTAAAAAGATTGGCTAGTTTCACTGTTGCGATGTCTCCTGCATCTAATATGAGGTCTATACTAATTCCGTCTTCGCCTGGTGTTTTCCCTCTCTTCATGCCTTTAAGTGCTCTTAATATTTCTTCTTTTGTGATATTAGGTACGTCGCTAGTTACCGCGTTTGCTTCTATTTGTGGCTGTTCGTTTGAGTTGTATAGATCCCTGTAAAAGTCTTCCACTACTTTGATGATTTCATTCTTGTTATGTGTTACTTCTCCGTCTGGTTTCTTAATTGCATACATTTGATTTCTCCCTATTCCTAGTCTTCTTTTAGCTGCTTTCATGCTGGTACCTGAAATCACTGCTTCATTTATTATTTGAGTATTGAATTTCCGTACATCTTCCCTCTTCTTTTTATTTATGGTCTTTGTTAGTTCAACCAATTCTATCTTGTCCCTATTTGACGATACTTTCATGTCTCTACGTTTTTGCATAAGCTGTTTAGTTTCTACCGAGAGCTTGCTGGAGCTTCGATTGTCGTTCTTTCCGCCTACTTCAAGTGCAGCTTCTTTTATTATGTCATTGAACTGTTTATTGATTTGGTCGATGTTGAGATCTTCGTCGCGGAGGAGTGAATATCTGTTTTGGATGTTTAGGCTAAATTCTGTTGCTCTGATGCTCAAGTTCGCCAAGTTTGGCTGTGGTTTACTCATTAGTTTGTTCCTTTCCCTTCTGAGATGTATTTTAATTTCGCCTCTCACCATTCTATGGTCGCTGCCTACATTTACTTTATTTATAACCTCTACATTTTTTATTATATCGCGCCTATTTGAAATTATGAAGTCAATTTCGTTTTTGACGTCAGAAGGCGACTTCCATGTCCACTTCCGTTCTAGTCTTTTTTCGAAGAATGTATTCATGATACTGAGTGATCGAGCCTCCGCAAATTCGACTAGCATTTGTCCACTCTCGTTCCTAGTGCCTATTCCATGGTTCCCTACTGCGGTTTCGCCCTCTGTCTTTTTACCTATTTTGGCATTAAAATCCCCCATAATTATTGTGAAATGGGATTTTGTTCTCTCGCTGGCTAAGTGAACATCTTCATAGAAGCTCTCTATTTCTTCATCACTGTGGCTGCAGGTTGGAGCATAGACTTGAATAATTTTTAAGTTGTACCTAGTGTTTAGTTTTATTGTTACAGAAGCCACTCTTTCGCTGACACTATAGAATTCTACGATGTTCTTTATATATGTATGTATATATATATTTATATATATATATATATATACACATACATATATATATATATATATATATATATATATATATATATATATGTGTGTGTGTGTGTGTGTGTGTATGTGTGTGTGTGTGTGTGTGTGTGTGTGTGTGTGTGTGTGTGTGTGTGTGTGTGTGTGTGTGTGTGTGTGTGTGTGTGTGTGTGTGTATGTGTGTGTGCGTGTGTGTGTGTGTATGCGTATATTATATATATATATATATATATATATATATATATATATATATATATATATACATATACACGTGTGTGTGTGTGAGAGAGAGCAAGAAGAAGGGAGAGGAGGGCGCAGACAGACAGACAGACACAGAGCCACTGATAACGGAGGGACCGACACACAGCCGTTGAGCGACAGAAGGACACAAGCGACGCACCGAAATCAACGCGAGGATAGCGTTGGAATACTTACAAATAAACCCACTCGTCTCGGGA
>NC_091554.1:9063219-9065719 GCF_042767895.1 Penaeus vannamei
ACACCAAGATGTAAAATCCGTAGGTTCACTGGAAGTGTGAAAACATGAAAATAAAGGAGGCTCGTCCATTAAAACTTTAAATTATGGTTACTCCGCAACCCCGGATCCGATTTTAATAAATAAAGTATCATTTTTTAGCATTTCAAGAGTTCTGTCCATTAAAACCTAAATTGAGTTGAACACTTGAGAAATATGTCTAAATGCCTAGGTAATGTGACCGTTTCCAAGGGGGGGGGGGTTAAGAGGCACTTTCTTAAAGTGATAGTTCTTTGGAATAAAATGATACGTTCATTAATAAATGACCAATGAATAACCAATTAAAATATGAATGGTAATAAAAAGACATTTGCTGTTGATGACACCGCTGGTTTCTCAGCGTTAGTTTATGAAAACTAGTCAGGAATCAAATCACAGATAATGATTTGTAATGTGAACTGTTCTTAACAGCATTAATATTTCACAAATGAACATGCTCATTTTCTCATTTAAATTGCAGTAGTACCGTCAGTTTTTGAATACCCCAAAATAAAGCTTTAATTTAAATTTGTAATGAAAGGAATAATTCTTTCGTATTTTTGCCTAAATCAAAGTCTTACCCAAAAATGCACAAAAATATTAATTCCAATAAATTCCTCTCCTTAAACTTCGCATAACAAGAAGCATGACAACCCTGGAGATAACGATGCCAGAGAGAGCTTGAGAACCACTTTTCCATGGGCTTCGGTTCCACTTCACTTGATCCCTCTGCCACAGATAGCCTTGGGCCCTCACAGCAACTTCAAGATCACGTAGGGAGGGTCCCTTTCTGTGGGAAGAAATTTGGTCAGATTTCAGTACTAAGGTAAAAGGGGTTGATAATGATAATGGTGTGATGTGATGGTATATTGTACGTTTCAGATAGAGTTATTTAATACTAAAAATTATTCTGTACAATATCTTCTTCGAATGTTTTACGTCTGTCTTCGTGTAACATGATTTGAATTTCTACTTCCAAGAGGAAATTCAGTACTGCATCAGCTTTAAGGGAAGTATCATCAACTGTTTACATCTTTATTTTTCCTTTTATAGCTATTATCCATATGAATATAAGCTTCGATATTAAAGCAGAGAGACAGAATTATCATAAACCAATCATGGGCATTAAATATCCCAGTGCTTTATCATTATATATATACTCATGCGACTGAGGACGTTGAATGTTTTGCAGTATGAAAAAAAGCTTTGACATGGAATAATGTTAGAGACAGAAAAGATTAAAAACATATGTTGCAATAAAAGTGCATGCTCCTATATGAAAAATGCTATAGGGAAGGTATGTGTGTGCACGTACGTGTATTGTGTGCGGAGTTTTAGTGTGTGTGTGTGTATGTGTGTGTGTGTGTGTGTGTGTGTGTGTGTGTGTGTGTGTGTGTGTGTGTGTGTGTGTGTGTGTGTGTGTGTGTGTGTGTGTGTGTGAGAGAGAGAGAGAGAGAGAGAGAGAGAGAGAGAGAGAGAGAGAGAGAGAGAGAGAGAGAGAGAGCGGCAGGCAGAGAGAATTGTGTGTGTGTGTGTGTGTGTGTGAATGATAATTAGGCAACTTTTGTAAATTTTCCGCATCCAAAAGTCATTAGTGTATTTTTCTGTATCTTTTGTTTTAACGTCACAATATCGCTTTTCGGTGAATTAACGATGTAGAATTAATTTCTAAAGCTGTTTCATTAATTAGTGGAGATAATTAAAAAACATGAGGTAGATAAACAAGAGGAAGAGACGACAGAGAAAAAAAAATCGGTGGGGAGAAGGAGAGAGCTAGAATGAAAGAAATATAGACAAATAAATAGATAGATAGAGAGAGAATGGATGGATAGACAGAAAGAGATGAAGTGAGAGATAGACATATTGAGATTGAGAATCTGTGAGTGCGCGCGCGTGTGTGTGTGTGTGTTAGAGAGAGCGAGAGCGAGAGAGATAGAAAGAGAAAGAGAGAGAGCAAGAGAGAGAGAAAGATAAAATGAGAATGAGAAGAGAAGAGAGAGATAGAGATGAAGGGACACCGCAAAATAGAGAAATAGATAGAATGAAAGATGGATAGACAGATAAATGGGTAGAAAGAACCGAGGGGACGTAGTGGACAGACAGACAGAGAGAGAGAGAGAGAGAGAGAGAGAGAGAGAGAGAGAGAGAGAGAGAGAGAGAGAGAGTGAGAGTAGGAGAAAATCCCTGAATATATCTTACGCATACTGATAATCAAGGATTTCCCTCATAAAGATTAATGGGTAATTAAGTATCCTACCATTAATTTTCTTTAGCATCTTTAAACGAAGCATTTGTTAACACTGGCCATTCATCATATATGAAAATATTTTACCTACGCCCAATGGTAATATAAAACGAAATCCTCGCACCATACATCTCCCTCGAACCACCACTCAGTCGAAAACACACAAAAAAGAAAAGAAAAGAAAAAATCTTATATATGTCTGAAAAGAAATAACCTTCACTTCAGACTACACAAGAAACG
>NC_091554.1:9070719-9073219 GCF_042767895.1 Penaeus vannamei
TGTTAGTATTGTTATCATTAACATTATTGTTATTATTTTATTATTTTAATTGTCATTATTATTATCATTATTGTTATAATCATTATCATTAGTAGTAGTAGTGTCATTATTAGTTATTATTATCAAAATTATGATTATTATCATCATCGTCGTCATCATTATCATTGCTATTGTTATCATTATTGTTGTTAATATTATTACTATGATTATCATTATTGTTGTTAATATTATTACTATGATTATCATTATTTTCATTATTATGATTATCATTATTTTCATCATAATTATTACTCTTGTCGTTATGTTATTACTATTATTATTGCTATTATTATTAGTATTGTTATTATCATTATCAAAATAATGATTATGATGATAATGATGATAATGGTGATAATGATAACATGATGATGATAATAATGATAGCAATAATAATGAAAATGATGGTGATAGTACTGATAATGATAATAATAATATTGCTAATAATATTAATAATAATGGTAATACTACTATTGATAATGATAGTGATAATAGCAATAACAGTAATGATAATGATAATGTTAAGATAATGACAAAAATAATAACGATGATGGCAATATTAATGGTAATAATGATGTTTATAATGATAATAATTACAATGATAAAAAAATAACGAAAATTAGGATAAAAAATTAATTTAATGATTATGATGATTATCATGATAATGGTGATAATGATAAGAAGAATTATAATAATGATAACAGTAATGTTAACGATAATGATAGGAATAATGAAAATGAAAAAAATACCAATGATAATATTAGCAATAATGATAGTAATAACAACAAGGACAATGTAATGATATTGATAATAATGATACTGATAATAATGATATTAACAATCATAGCAATAATGAAAATAAAAGATAGTAATGATAAAAAATCATAATAACAATGATAATGATAATAACAGTAATAAGGATAATGGTAATGATAATGATAATGATAATGATTTTAATAATCATGATAATGATAATCATAATAATAGTAGCGGCAATGATAATGATGAGAAAGACAATAATGATAATAAATACAGTACTCATAATGACAATAGTGATAATGATAATAATTATAATAATGATATTGATAATTGATAATATTTACGTCTTTATAGATTCATTTCTCGCAATCTAATCATGAATGGCAGCCTTAATGGGAATTTTAAGAGTCTCTGCAATAAAATAATAACGATGATAATAAGTAATAATAATAAAAAGCCTTTGATAGTAAGGATTATAATAATGATAATGTGGATGATAATAACAATACCTGTATAGATAATAATAATCATACTAATAATGATGAAAATATTAATGACAATAATGTGGATAGTGATAATAATTACAAGAACAACAATCACAGATATAATATAAAATTCATAATAATGACGATGAAGAAGGTAATAACAAAAACAAACAAAAACAAAAACAATAATGATAACACCAACAACAATAATGGAAAGACAATCTAACCAACACCTCCATTATAACTAATACCGCTATACCCTTCATCAAAAGACGAATGCAAAAAACAAAAAACAAACAAACAAAAAAATATATTAGCCTTTAAAATTACCCACGCCGTATACCCCCTGATTCAGATATCATAATGTCTCTTGGTATTGCCATCATTACTGGTATTTCCATTGTTATGAACACCATTAGCGGCAAATGTTGCTAAGCTGTCGATAACGAGTAATTTGGATAATAGACACAATTTTAACCAAAGCAAATCTGCAGTTGGGAAAGAGATATATTGAAACACCGCGTATTGGCTTGGGATATGCGAACTGCGTGCTTAAAAGTGAATGAAATATATTAGTTTATAGTGCAACGAAGATGGTGATGATGTTAATTCCACTGTGGTTGTTAATGATTATGTTAATGACGTTATGAATGATAATATTGATGTTTCTCTTCCTGGCACTTCTACTACTTTCCACTGGAAGAAGAAAAAGAAGAAAAAGAAGAGGAGGAGGAGGAGAAGGAGATGGAGGAGGAGAAGAAGGAGATGGAGGAAGAGGAAGAAGAGGAGGAGGAGAGGGGGAGGGGGAGGAGGAGGAAGAGGAAGAGGAAGAGGAGGAGGAGAGAGGGGAGGGAAGGAGGAGAAGGAGGAAGAAGAAGAAAAAGAAGAAAAAGAAGAAGAAGAACAAGGAGGAGGAGAGGGGGAGGAGAAGGAGGAAAAGGAAGAAGAAGAAGAAGAAAAAGAAGAAAAAGAAGAAGAAGAAGAAGAAGAAGAGGAACAGAGAGAGGAGAAGGAGGAAAATGACGAGGAGGAAAAAGAGGCGAAGAAAAAAAATATTAGAAAAAGAGGAAGAGTAGATAGAAAGAGAGAGTAAGAAAACAGAAACGAGAGAAAGAAGTAAATAAAGCAATAATAGGAAAAGAAATTACACGTTTTCCTCCTGTTACAATTCCTCAAGACAAATCCAGTATAATGCTTAAGAGGAACGTGGAAGAAAACGG
>NC_091554.1:9090719-9095719 GCF_042767895.1 Penaeus vannamei
ACGGCCATTACATTCCTCGCAGCTTGCAACGTTAAGAGAATCGAATGAGTTCAATCTGGACGTTTATTCGTAAGCTAGACAGCCTGCTGGAGACCGGAGTGTGATCGTCTGTCTGTCTTTGGAAATCGGTGAATGTTTTGGGGTTTTAATTTTCTTGCTTTTGTTGTTGTTATCGTGTGGTTTCGGTGTTTTAGGGTTTGTTTGGTTTTATGGTTTGGATGGATGATCTAAAATGCCTCTTGATTCCTTTTGTGTTGTTTTTATGATTCTTTGTTTATGCTGGTTCGTTGCATATAGTAAATGGTTAATAATACGTTCATGCGAGGTAGATCTGTTCAAGGATTATTTTGGATAGTTCATCTAGTCTTTGTTAAAATCTGATTTGACTGAATACAAATTTGTAGAAAAGTTATGAATGAGAATAAATATCTTTACAACACAAGAGCTGTATTTGACTAGTTTCGGATATATCTTCATCAAGAAGATATGTTTATCGTATTTTTGGCAAGGATTTATACAAAATCGGTCTAATACATATCTTGTATTGTGAAGATATTAATTTTCGTTTATACATTTTCTATAGAATACAAAAAACGAAATTTAGTATCACTATTTATTTGAATAATAGACGACCAGAAAAATATGAATCAACTCACAGACACTCGCACTCCTCTCAAGTTTCCTCGCCAAATCGCCCGGGGGGGAAATAACACAAACGGAATCCCTTGTTTCCCCATCGTTGTTAGATCATTAGGGCAAACTTTGCTATCACTCTCGACCACTTTTGAGATCGTAAACAATGGCCTCGAGCAGGGTATCGACTCCCCGTATTTCTGGTCTCGGGGAAAATGAAGTGAATGTTGCCGCTTTTCTGGGGGTGAAGTTCTCTGGTCTCTCGGAAGTGACCTCTTAAATACCCGAGGCAGGCGGTCTTGGCCTTCGGAGAGGGAAGCAGTGATTCGGGTGTGCGTCACGACCCGCTTCGAGGGAGGGAGGGAGAGAAAGGAGTCGTGGAAGCCGCTGAGAAGGCTGGTGATATTTTCGCTGCTATTAAAAAAAAAAAAAAAAAAAAAAAAAAAAATATATATATATATATATATATATATGATGTAATGCATGGGAATGTCTATATGAACATACACACACACACACACACACACACACACACACACACACACACAAACACTACGCAATTATGTGTGTGAGTTCTCACCATGTAGAAAGTAATTTATCTATCGGTACTTGCTTGTAAATAAAACAATAAGGCTTAAATTTCGAAAAAAAATCTGTACTGAATTGTCACTCATTATAAGCAAAACAACAGACCCGAATGTGGAAAAATTATGATACACGATTCCCAGAAAGTCCCCTGGATATTAAGAGTCCGAAGCCGAAACAAGCGGTTGACCAGGCGGACGGTCCACGAGAGCAGACACCCACGTGAGGAGCAATAAGACGCAAGCCAAAGTACCTTTTGGTCCAGTGGGAGGAGCATGGAACACGAACGACTGCCACAAACAAGGAAAAAAATAAATCAGGCTTAGAAGAAAACGGAAAAGAAAACGAACATGTAATTTCCGTAATAAGAGATATTGAAATTTACAAGTGCAATCCACTGTTTCCTAATCCACGTTTCGGAATATCTGGTAGTTAGAGTGACGCACAAAGCCCACTCAGTAGCCAGAAATACCGACTGCTCGAGTTGTTCAAAAAAAACAAAGGCATTTTAGTCGAGTCCCACTTTGCGACGAAGTCCGAATAAGCTACCAAACCGATAAAGATTTTTCTTCGATTATTCACTCGTTTGCTGTATCATCGCCGTACCCCGTACCTCCTTTTCCTTTTTTTTCTTTATTTTTTTGACACGTTCCTTACATCTTATGGCAATATTGGTTCACAGAAAACTTGGTCGATTTTAAGGGTATACTTTGGTATATTGAAGTGATAAAAAAAATCGTTGAGCATTGTCCTCTTCTCTGGAACTCTGATATTGCTACATGGATATTCTCAATAGACTCTTGAAATGCAGATAAAGTGAACAATAAACATACATATTCTCGGTATGTACTCCACAACCTTATCCTCCACAACCTCACCCTCCCATTTTCCAATAATAAAGCACAGCGTACAGGGTTATGAAAAGTTATAAAACGAATTTCTTGGAGATATCACTTTATTGCGACGGTGAATATCTTGAGAACTCACATTTTCAAATTCAATTTTGAAATACGAACCTTAATTCGATAAAGCACATAGTAAATATAGGGAATTTGCTTTTTTTTTTTTTTTTTTTTTTTTTTTTTAAGTTTGTACATAATATTTATAAAACACTTATTGACCTGAATATTTTAATTTTTATTATCTCCCCTCCTCCTCTTGAAACTAATAAGAATAATAAAAAAAAAAATCTAGCGAAAAAAACAGGAAGTCCGCATACGAAATATATATATATCAACAAATATCTGAAACCTATGTCATGATAATTCCTATTGAAGCTTATTGGCTGATCACCTTCAGTGGCAAGGGGTCCTAGACTACCAAGTCCCTCCCCTGATGCTGGATAATGGGACATGGGTTTCCTTAGGACTCCTAGAATGCAAACGCCCCTGAGAAGAAATAACGAAGGGGGAATATGAACGAAAAGCATGTTTAGTTAAGTTCCAGTTATATATTTCTCCTTAATGTTCAAATCTAACATAGAAAGATAGACTAAAATACCTGTGTCACACCAAAACAAAATCACAAACTAAAAAAAAAACAAAAAAAAAACGAAACAAAACCGAGCAAAAACAAAAAACGAAAAACAACAACAAAAAACAACAACCAAGGAACCCAGGTTAAGACATCTTCAAAGAGCGGAGCCTCGTGACAAGACAATTTCTTTAACATTATTATTTTTTATTTTCTTTTTCGTATTCATTTTAGATATTTTTTTTTTTTCATTTCATCAAAAGCTAAGTTTTAACAATTAAAATCTGTAGTGTTCTTCAATGCTGAACTAATTTGAACGGAACGCGAAAGTGATTATAATGAATCCAGCCAAAGTTAGACCTTACTTCGATTCAAAATACGCACTGGTAAGCACAAACGCATTTAAGTTATGAATGAGAGAGAGAGAGAGAGAGAGAGAGAGAGAGAGAGAGAGAGAGAGAGAGAGAGAGACAGAGACAGAGACAGAGACAGAGACAGAGACAGACAGACAGACAGACAGAGAGACAAAGACAAAAGAGAGAGAGAGAGAGATAGAGAGTGAGAGAGCGACATACAGAGAGAGAGAGAGAAGTAAAGTGAGAGAGAGAGACAGACAGACAGACAGGCAGAGAGAGAGAGAGAGAGAGAGAGAGAGAGAGAGAGAGAGAGAGAGAGAGAGAGAGAGAGTGAGTGAGTGAGTGAGTGAGTGAGTGAGTGAGAGAGAGAGAGAGAGAAACAGGAATAAATTCATACATACATGCCTGCATAGCCAGAGAGAGAGAGAGAGGGGGGGGGGGGGAGGGGAAAGAGAGAGAAAAAAGAAACACACAAAGACAAAGAGAAAAACTGAAAGAAAAAAATCCGCCCAACAGAATGACCTAAACCACCGAGAGACGGACAAGGTCATCACAAGCGAGACGAAAGCAGAAATGGACGCAACGGACGTAATCAGAAATGGACACAACAGATGCAAGCAGAAGCGGACATAAGCAGAAACGAAGGCAGCGGACACAAGCAGAAACGGACGCAACGGACGTAATCAGAAACGGACACAGCAGATGCAAGCAGAAGCGGACACAACGGACATAAGCAGAAACGAAGGCAACGGACGCAAGCAGAAACGGACGCAACGGACGGAAGCAGAAACGGACGCAAATAACGGAAGCAGAAACGGACGGAAGTAGAAACATGCAAAGGACGGAAGCAGAAACGGACGGAAGTAGAAACGGACGCAACGGACGGAAGCAGAAATGGACGCAACGGACGGGAGCAGAAACGGACGCAAGCAGAAAAGAAGGCAACGGACACAACGAACGCAAGCAAAAACGAACACAACGAACACAAGCAAAAAACGAACACAAGCAAAAAACGAACACAACGAACACAAGCAAAAAACGAACACAACGAACGGAAGCAAAAACGAACACAAACGGACGCAAGCAGAACCCCGCGGACGTGCAGCGCTGACCACGGCCGCCATCGCCTCCGCCAGGCCTCGTCAGCCCGGCCGTTTCGGGGACCACTTCTCCCCTGATGGCACGGCCTCGCTTTAAAGGCCTCCCGCGCTGAATTCGTAGCGAGTCCCTGAACTGTTATGAAACGGCCTGATGTTCAGTTGATAACATTCCACGGCGAGGTCCAAAGGAGGGGGGGGAAGGGAGGGGGAAGGGAGGGAGGGAGGGAGGGAGGGAGGGAGGGAGGGAGGGGAGGGAGGTAGGTGTGGTGGAGGAAGGTGGAGTGAGTAGGGTGGTAGTGGGAGGAAGGAGGGAGGGAGGGAGGGAGAGGAGGAAAGAGGGGAGGGAGGGAGGGGTGGTAGATGGAGGAGGGAGGTAGTGGAGGGAGGGAGGAGGGAGGTAGTGAAGGGAGGGAGGGAGGTGGGGAGAAGGAGGAGAGAGGGAGGTGAGGAGGGTGAGGAGAGGGAGGGAGGGAGATGGGGAAGGGACGAAGGATAGTGAAGGGAGGGAGGTGTGGAAAGAGGAGGGAGGGGGAGGGGAGGTAGCAAAGAGGGTAAAGAGAAGGAAATGGGGAAAGAGAATGGGAGGGGAAGGGTGAGATGTAATGGGGAGGGGAAAAGAGGAGAAAGAGAGGAAAGTGGGAAAGAGGATGGAAAGTAAAAGGGGGAAATATAATGGCAGAAAGGGAGATGAGGGGAGGATAAGGGGTTGGGGGAGGAGTTAAGGGGAGGGAGAAGGAGTGAGGGTGAAAGGAAAGGAAAGACAGAGGGAAGGAGAGAGTGGAGGAAGTTGAAGAGTAAAGGGAAAGGAGAAATAGGATTGGAAAAGTGAAGAGGAAAGAAGGGAGAGGAGAGA
>NC_091554.1:9110719-9115719 GCF_042767895.1 Penaeus vannamei
GGTGATGATGATGATGATGGTGATGGTGATGATGATGATGATGGTGATGACGATGGTGATGATGATGATGATGGTGATGATGATGGCGATGATGATGATGATGGTGGTGATGGTGATGGTGACGATGATGATGATGGTGATGATGATGGCGATGATGATGATGATGATGATGGTGGTGATGATGGTGATGGTGACGATGAGGATGGTGATGGTGATGATGATAGTGATGTATATGAGGATGACGGTGATGATGATGGTGATAATTTTGATGATGATGATGGTGATGATGATGGTGACGATGATGATGATGGTGATGATGAAAGTGATGTATATGAGGATGACGGTGATGATGATGGTGATAATTTTGATGATGATGATAAAAATGATAATAATGAAGATAATAATAACGACAATAATTATCATAATGATTAATATTGCTATTATAGTGACAGCAACAGTGATAGCAATAATAATAATAATGAAAATAATAATAACAATAATAATAATAATAATAATAATAATAATAATAATAATAATAATGATAATGATAATGTTAATGATAATGATAATGATAATGATAATGATAATGATAATGATAATGATAATGATAATGATAATGATAATGATAATGATAATGATAATGATAATGATAATGATAATGATAATGATAATAATAAAATAACAGCGAAGATAGTGATAATGATAATGATGAATATTTCAGCTACGACTACAAATGCTAATGAAGATAATGACAGATAGAGATAAAATCAGTTTATTGTTGCGAAAATGATATTGCCTGCCATGATAAAGGAAATAAAACGAAACGAAATAAGAAAAGGAAAAAAAAGGAGGGAAAAACAGAAGAGAGAAAAAACAAGAAAGAAAAAGAATGATAAAAAACATGAAATTAAAAAATCCTTCTGCAAAGAAAAAGAAAGATGAAAAAAGAAAAATAAATAAATAATAATTAATTAAAATAAAAAAGCTTTCTAAAAATCGGAAGGCTATCCACAAGCGAAGGGATATAATAAAAGGGAAAATACAAATGCAAGTTTATGATTGGCGGAAAGGTTGCCAGTTAGGGAGTAAATTGCTCATGTTGCGGGCGGCTGAGGGGAGGAAAGAAACTGGGGGGGGGGGGGCGTTGGGGGCGTGGGGGCGTGGGGAAGGGGAAATGTGAGGGGAGAGGAGAGGGAAGGGGGAGGTGGGCGAGGGGAGGAAGGAAGGGGAGGAAGGAGGACGAGGCCAAGGTAAGGAAAGAGGAGGGGAAGGGGGAGGAAGTGGGCGCGGGGAGACGTGGGCAAGGGGAAGAAGGAGTGGGAGGAGGGGAGGGAGTGGGAGACATGGCCAAGGTGAGGAAAGAAGAAGGAAGAGAGGGGGAAGTGGGCGAGGCGAGGGAAAGGATGGAGGGAAGGAGAGACGTCAGTAAGGGGAAGAAAGAAGAAGGAGAGAGGACGTGAAAAAGGGGAGGAAAAGGGGAGGACGTGGGCGAGGGGAGAAAGAAGTGGGGAAAGGAAAGGGTGAAAGGGGTTAAGGGAAGGGGAAACCGTGGACCGAGGGGAAATATATTGGTAATTCGGAGGTGTTGAGGATATGGAACACGGGCGAACGTAGCTGGCTTGCTGGAGGGGAAAAAAAGGGGAGAAGGCGAGAGGGGAGACGAGGGGAAGATAAGAGACAGAGGATATGAAAAAGGGGAGGGAATAAAAGAAAAAAATGACAAAAAAGAGTGAGAAAAAAAAGCGAGAGAGATAAGGGTGAGAGAGAGTAGAGAGAAAGAGGGGGGAGGGGAAAGGGAGATAGGAAAAGAGAGAGAGAGAGAGAGAGAGAGAAAGAGAGAGAGAGAGAGAGAGAGAGAGAGAGAGAGAGAGAGAGAGAGAGAGAGAGAGAGAGAGAGAGAGAGAGAGAGAGAGAGAGAGAGAGAGAGAGAGAGAGAGAGAGAAAGAGAGAGAGAGAGAGAGAGAGAGAGAGAGAGAGGAGAGACAGACAGACAGACAAACAGATAGATAGACAGATAGATAGACAGATACATAGACAGATAGATAGACAGATAGATAGAAAGATATAAAGAAAGGTTAATAAGCAAAGATAAATGGATACGATGCTTACTTCTTTATCCCTCTCTCCCTCATTTTCTGTCTGTCTGCGCGTATGTCTGTCTGTCTATCTCTCTCCCTTTTAAATTCCATCTAGAGGTAGAAAGAAAGTAAGGAGGGAAGGAAGGAAGAAAGAAAGAAAGGAAGGAAGAAAGAAGGAAATAAAGAAGAAAATAAAGAAAGAAGAAGAAAAGAAGAAAAGAAAGAAAGAAGAAGGAAATAAAGAAGGAAAGACAAACAAACTGTAAAAAGAACGCACGAAAAATCAATATATTTAGAGGAAATGGTATGAAAAGGTATATATTTCTGTTCATTGAAAAAAAAAGAAAAATCCCATTGCATCTAATCGTGTATTGGATTCAACCCCATTTTTTTTTCATTTTCATTTAAAGAAGATAGAAAGAAAGTAAGAAAAAAAACAAACAAAACAAAAACAAACAACAAACGACCCCCCCTCCAAAAAAGAGAGAAAAAGATTGAATTGATAATTTAAAATTCCCGCAAAGAACGAGATATCCAAATTTCTACACGCCGCCAAACACGAAAACATATTTTGATTTCGAACCTCCCATTTCGACACTTTTCAAACACTTGATGTATATTTCGAAAGCAAACGAGACAACAACCGTAAAAAATAGAAGCATCATAAACAACCGAAACAAATAGTGAATATACATTTTCCAAACATATCGTATGTACACTTGAAAAAAATAAATGTCACAGGCAACTGAACACAACTTTTATGATAAGCTATCACATAAATACCCGTCGCTGATTTGATAACAAGGAGAGCATGATTGTGAAATATCGTTGTTTTCTCTGCTTTTATTTTGTTGATATTGCTATCATATAGATGTTGTTGATAACAAAGAGGGTTTTTATTATGTCATTGATAAGAGTGCTAATGGTAATGATAATGATTTTAATGATTATGATGACAGTGACAACAACAGCAATAGTAACAATAGCCATAATAATAGCAAGAGTAATGGTGATAATAATAATGATGATGATAAAAAAAATAACAATAATAATAATAGGAGTAAGAATACCGACAATGATCGTGCTTATCATGAAAATAATATTAAAGAAAATATAAGTGAAAATAAAAGTAATAAGGCTGCTGATGATGACAATCCAGTTGGTAATAACTATCATAGCAGTAATGGCAGTCATTATTGTTAACGTATTTGCATAATGAAAGCGATATAGGCTGTGGCAATCCACCATAGGCTCTAATCTCTTTATAGTGTTCCTATTTGCGCCTTTTAATTGAAAATATCTTATTTGAATTGTGTCATTATGAGGCTTATGATGTGGTTCTAACTACCCAAAATAAAAAATGAAATCTAAGATCACACAGTGTGACAAAAGCTCTCGACTTGGCAAGCATAAAATCACTCAGTATGAGGTTAATGATAGCTTAAAAAGGGTGAAACTGGAGAGGAATATCTGTTTGAAATTCAGCCCTGAGTGAATCCTCTACCTTGCCCTCTCTCCTTTCACCCTACTTTTCCCTGTTAATGTTACCAGGTCACTTTAAGCATCCAAAATATGTCATTGATCTCTTTCGAACGAAATGGCCTGGTGTTGAAATCTACGGACTATGCTACCCACATTTCATTACAAATTAATTATTGGATGTCGAGTATTGGACGCTGTTTGTATACGGTAATGAAAGCTAACACCGTCTACCTTTCCATGATGTTAGTATTATCAGCAATTATATATATGTATATACATACATACATACACACACACACACACACACACATACACACACACACACACACACACACACGCACACACACACACACACACACACACACACACACACACACACACACACACACACACACATACTGTATATACATACATGCATATATATATATATATATATATATATATATATATATATATATATATATATATATATATATATATATATATATATATATAATATATACATACATACACACACACACACACACACACACACACACACACACACATTTGTATGGAAATTTTCATACGATACTGAATAATGGTATTAGTAGCGATTATATATATATATATATATATATATATATATATATATATATATATATATATATATATATATATATATATATATATATATATACATATCTACGGCAGTAAACCTGAAATGTATCTCGTATAGATGCTTCATGACTCTGCTTTAGTGAGGCTTACAAAATAATAAAATAAATGTATAGCTTGGTTCAAAATCGTATTCAGCGCGCAGCACCTGATTTCATTACGAATATCATGTCTCATTTCAAAACTTCACTTCTATTTTTCTATAAAAGTACTATTCAATAGTATTAATAACCAAGCATTTTTATGTGAATACAACGCAACGATCTTTATGCTCACTTATCATATGTTGATTAGATTTTATACTACTTGTGCTAGAAAATCGTGTTCCTTAGGTATTCGTAAATGTAAAAGGAATTCGGAAGCAAAAGCAAAGGGGTGAATCTTCATACCTTAGATAATATTCCCGGATTTAGGATCGTCTTCAAGGTCTTAATATGCACAAGGCTTGTATCTAAGCCAACTATGTAATTTGCACTGTATTCAAAACTCATTTTTTCGCAAACACTATGGGTAATAGAACATGTACTATCCATGGTTATCTCTTTATCATTAAAATAGACACGCACACACAAACACACACATACATACATACACACACACACAAACACACACACACACACACACACGCACACACACAGACACCCCCAACACACACACACACAAACACACAAAAACATACACACACACAAACACAGACACCCCCACGCAAGCTCACACAATCACTTAATTATCACCCAGCTTTTGGTCGCATCCCGGCGCCGGAGGACCACTATCTCGCAGCCT
>NC_091554.1:9129967-9134967 GCF_042767895.1 Penaeus vannamei
GAGAGGAGAGAACGAGAGAAGGAGAGAAGGAGGGAAGAATAGAAGAAGGGAAAAAGAGAAAGAGAGGAGAGAAGAAAGAAAGAAGAAGGAGAGAGAGGGAGAGAAGGGGAGAGAAGGGGAGAGAAAGAGAGAAAGAGAGAGAGAGAGAGAGAGAGAGAGAGAGAGAGAGAGAGAGAGAGAGAGAGAGAGAGAGAGAGAGAGAGAGAGAGAGAGAGAGAGAGAGAAAGGGGAGTGATGAGGATGAGGGATGAGGATGAGTGATGAGGATGAGTGATGAGGATGAGAATGAGCATGAGGATGAGGAGAAGAAGAAGGAGGAGAGAGAGAGATAGGGAGAGAGAGAGGGAGAGAGAGAGAGAGAGAGAGAGAGAGAGAGAGAGAGAGAGAGAGAGAGAGAGAGAGAGAGAGAGAGAAAGAGAAAGGGGGGGGGGGAAGATGAGGATGAGGATGAGGATGAGGATGAGGAGAAGAAGAAGGAGGAGAGAGAGAGAGAGAGAGGGAGAGAAAGTTTTCCATCAAAGCATATTTGAATATAATACATGCAAAATCTAAGTGAATTGCAAATAACATCCGTGCGATTTGTTTTGTATTTAGAAACTGTAAATGATAAATTTAATTCATATTCGTTCAGTTAAAAGATATTAATACAAAAATTATACTAATACTACTTACTAATATTGCTTGAATATTAATCCAAAGTATATATTAATAAAAGATAAATACAAATACTAATAATAAATAGAAATTAATACTAATAACTGATACTAAATTTATGCTAATACTAATAAACTGAATTATAAATAAAAAAATACAAACATTAAACCGATACCAGTGCTACATACATACCAAAAACATGACGATACTTAACACATAATAGTATACTATTATGTGTTAATATATATATATATATATATATATATATATATATATATATATATATATATATATATATATATTTATTATATCATTATATATTATTATACTAAAATATTATTATACTATTATTATACTATTATCATTATACAAACTGACACTGGACATCCACTAATAGCAAAAATCAATACACATCATAAACGCTACAATATCCACTAACAGCAAATACTAAAAATCAATACGAAACACATACGAATGCAAAATATACGAGCCATAAATGACGTTATAGAAGACATGTCGAATAAGAAAGAAAAAAGAGATAAAGAGACATGAAAGGACATAATGACATAAGCGAAGACATGTCTAATAAGAAAGAAAAAATAGATAGAGACGTAAAATGACAGAATGATATAAGCGGAATGTCGAATAAGAAAGAAAAAATAGATAAAGACATAAAATGATATAAGTACATAAGCGAAGACGTCGAATATGAAAGAAAAAATAGATAAATAGACATAAAATGATATAAGCGAAGGCATGTCGAATAAGAAAGAAAAAAGAGATAAAGAGACATAAAAGGACATAAAAGGACATAAGCGAAGACATGTCGAATAAGAAAGAAAAAAGAGATAAAGAGACATAAAAGGACATAAAAGGACATAAGCGAAGACATGTCGAATAAGAAAGAAAAAAGATGAAGAGACATAAAAGGACAGAATGACGTAAGCGAAGACATGTCGAATAAGAAAGAAAAAAGAGATAAAGAGACATAAAAGGACATAAGCGAAGACATGTCGAATAAGAAAGAAAAAAGATGAAGAGACATAAAAGGACAGAATGACGTAAGCGAAGACATGTCGAATAAGAAAGAAAAAAATAGATAAAGAGACATGGAAGGACATAATGACATAAGCGAAGACATGTCGAATTAGAAAGAAAAAAGATGAAGAAACATTAAATGACATTGTGACATAAGCGAAATGTCGAATAAGAAAGAAAAAATAGATAAAGAGACATAAAAGAACATAATGACATAAGCGAAGACATGTCGAACAAGAAAAAGAAGAAAAAAAAAAGAAAAACACCTTCTTTTCCACGCCTCTCAGTTCTAAGTCAAACACTTGGGCGCGACTCTGTTCCAGCGATTCGAGATTTCGGACACTGTAATCTGGATCTCTCTCTCGGCGCCTCCGTGATTCACTGCTCCACTGGCCGTGACCTCGTCTGATTGTCCACGGCTGAGGGCACGGCGAGGTCTTCGGCTTGGAGGAATTAAGTTCTGCGAGATTTGTTTAATGGAATTCACGGGTTTTTAGTGGTAATGATAGGACGCGCTAATGAACTGGTAGGGGCGGCATTTTCTTCTGTCCGGGATTTTCAATTTCGATTACGTGTGGAAATGAAAGAAGAAAAAAAAAAAAGAAAAAGAAAAAAGAAAAAACGTGTTTCATCAATTCGAATAATAATGAATGATATAATGGTTCGTTTTGGAATAGGCTGCACGTGTCTCTTTTATTTTCGTGATGGTCGAAGTATCCAGTTACTAATCAAAATAATGTCGGTGGCAACTGCCTGGGACTCAGCGCATGCGCACTCTGTCACAAGACCACGTGTACCGCGCGAGAAAGTTAAGTAGTCTATTGCCAGCTATCGCGAGGGTAGGACGCTCGCGGCCGTATCCCCAGCGCTCGTTCTGCTCGAGTTCGCGAGTGGACTCTGCCGGGGAAACGAGTAGTGATAAGAATCTCGAACATTTCCTTAAGACTGGAGTGGTATAACTCGATGGCCATGGATTGAGATCACGGGCAAAAAAGCAAACATTTTGGTGATTTCAACGACACTGGACTCTCTTTTTTTTCTTTTCTAAGGAGTTGTACTTACGAAATAAACTGTGTAGTTAGAGAGTAAACTGTGTTGAGAGGAATAAAACTCGGCAGTTCATGTCGAACCAAAAACTGTTCTGTAAAATACAAGAAGGACAAACACCCTTCAAAAGTATACAATACCAGTATCTAAACTCCGCTTTCGCAAACACAAAGATAATAATTGTGTTGATTATAGAACAAAAAAATATATATTAATACACACTCGATAATGAAAGACATATAAATCCCATAGTGCATAAAATACCGACACTAGCGAAAAAAAAGAGACAAAGGATAATAAAACAGGTGACATTATCAACATCCTCCCAGCATCCTCATCTCCCTGGATGCACAAACCGTAGGACTTTCCGGAAGTGACGTAGGATACCCCAGCGCCGAAGGAAGCGGACCGACGAGCCTGAGAAAAAGACCCGACGTCTTGAAGGAAGTCATTCTCGGAGGATCCCAGGCGAGGTATGACATGCCCTGTCCCCCCTCCCTTCCCCCTCCCCCTCATCCCCCTCTTTCCTTTCCTTTCTTGCGGGTATACACATGCAAATGGGAATAAGAGTGAAAAACAAAGATGCGCAACGAGGAAAATGTCGGGTGGTTTGTGGTCCGCGGCTGCTGTGGCGAAGCGGATTTGCGGACACGTGTGGGGTGCTGAGGATATGGGGAGGGAGAGGTTCGGATCAGCCTTTTCTGACGAAGTTTGGGACACTTAAAAAAAAACATTTCGGTGTTGACATTAACCCGGAGAAAGTGTTTGCTTCTCTTGGCGTGGCAGTTTAATCATCATTAAGATCATTTCGGTTTGAGGAAGGAAATAACGGAGTTAATTGTCAATATGTTTGATAATATTAACATGTTAATTTGGTTATAGTGTTAGATTTATAGCACTTCTGTTAATCACATATGATCCATTACTTCCGAGAGCGTTATTAAAATGATAAAGAGAGAGAGAGAGAGAAAGAGAGAGAGTGAGAGAGAGAGAGTGAGAGAGAGAGAGAGAGAGTGAGAGTGAGAGTGAGAGTGAGAGTGAGAGTGAGAGTGAGAGTGAGAGTGAGAGTGAGAGTGAGAGTGAGAGTGAGAGTGAGAGTGAGAGAGAGACAGAGAGTAAGAGAAAGAGAGAGAGAGAGAGAGAGAGAGAGAGAGAGAGAGAGAGAGAGAGAGAGAGAGAGAGAGAGAGAGAGAGAGAGAGAGAGAGAGAGAGAGAGAGAGAGAGAGAGAGAGAGAAAGTCAACGTCCGGATACGTAGGCGCTGAATCTGACAGTTTCAGTTTCTAATTAATTCCGAGATTTTGAAGTAAACTCATTATGGCTCGCGACTGTACCCTAATCAAATTATGTATTAGTGGCATGAGAATCATAGACTTTCTTATTTACGCTTTCATATTCAGATACCAAAGAGAAAGAGAAAGAAAAAACAAAGAAAAAAAAAGAAAGAAAAAGGAAAGAAAGAGAAAGAAAAAGAAAGAAAAAGGAAAGAAAGAAAAAAAGGAAAAAAGAAAGAAAAGAAAAACTGCATTAGGACAGAAGGTATTATGATATAAGTGTGCATCCCGATTAGATATTAGCTCTTATCTCCATCCAAAAATAATGGGAATCACATAACATATTCTTTACATCTTAATAAACTGAAGCATAAAGAGTTTCTTAACATTAGTTAACAGAAAACACGAATTCTGTACATTCAGGTTTTATAAGGATCATATTCCCATCACACGTGAGGCTTTGAACGTAAGAATGATAATATAATTAATAAATAACAAGTCTATCCGCGAGTAGAATGATACGTATTTTTTCATTTATTCTTTAAAATTGATTCGATTTATTATTAAAAAAAAAAAATCTTGTTCTTTGTAAGTTATTTATGAATGTGACATGGAGTTCTTTAAGATTGATTCGATTTATTCTTTATTTTTTTTTCCTGTTCTTTGCAAGTTATTTATGAATGTGACATGAAGAGATAATGACCGAAATTATGCAAGGAAGATTAAGCTGCGGAAGGAGAATAGACCTTAAAATCCTGTTGAGAGAGAAGCGTTTTGCATATGCACCGCGCTGTCATATAACTTTCCAAGTTCATTACCTCCTGTTGAGCCATCTGTCTGTCTGTCAGTCTCTCTTGCTCTCGTTCTGCCTCTATGCACACCCATTCATGCACATCTATCTGTACATATGTTCCGTTTGGTTCCACCCTTGTTCGTGTACGTGAATGATGTCCATAGGTATGCCATAATCCATATAGGGAAAGATACT
>NC_091554.1:9177467-9179967 GCF_042767895.1 Penaeus vannamei
GATGATTATGATGATGATGATGATGATGATGATGATGATGATAATAATAATAATAATCATTATAATGATATTAATAACAACAATAATAAAAATAACAATAATACCGCTAATACTGACAATAATAATAATAACATACCAAAAAATAGCAAGGACAATAATAATATAAAGGGAAGATCGGCGAAAAACATCTTTATTATTTCTTTATCATTTTCTTACGTTTTCAATCACAGCATCAATAACACGGGCGAAGACGCAGAAAGAGACTTGCTGAAAGTAATTTGCATATTGATATTTCCCGGATGGCGATCGGGGGATGGGGGGTGGAGGGGGGGGGAGGGGAGGGAGAGGAGGAGGAGGAAAGGGGTGGGAGAGGACGAAAGGGAGAGGGATGGGGAGAGGGTGGGTGGATGGGGAGGGGGGGGAGGGATGGGAGAGAGGGTGGGTGGATGGGGGGAGGGTGGGTGGATGGGTGAGGGGAGGGGGGGGGAGGGAGGGGGAGGAGGAAAGGGAGAGGGATGGGGAGAGGGTGGGAGAGGACGAAAGGGAGAGGGATGGGGATCGGGGGCTGGGGGGTGGAGGGGGGGGGTGAGGGATGGGGAGGAGGGAAAGGGGTGGGAGAGGACGAAAGGGGGAGGGATGGGGAGAGGGGTGGGTGGATGGGGGGGGGAGGGATGGGGAGGAGGAAAGGGGTGGGAGAGGACGACAGGGAGAGGGATGGGGAGAGGGTGGGTGGAGGGGGGGGAGGGATGGGGAGGAGGAAAGGGGTGGGAGAGGACGAAAGGGAGAGGGATGGGGAGAGGGTGGGTGATGGGGGGGGGAGGGATGAGGAGGAGGAAAGGGGTGGGAGAGGACGAAAGGGAGAGGGATGGGGAGAGGGTGGGTGGATGGGGGGGGAGGGATGGGGAGGAGGAAAGGGGTGGGAGGAGGACGACAGGGAGAGGGATGGGAAGAGGGTGGGGAGAGGAAGAAGGGAAAGGGATTGGGGAGGAGGAAAGGGGTGGATGGGGGGGAGAGGGAGGGGGAGGAGGAAAGGGTGGCAGAGGACGAAGGGAGAGGGATGGGGAGGAGGAAAGGGTGAAAGGAGGAAGGGAGAGGGTATGGGGAGAGTGTGGGTGGATGGGGGTAGGGAGGGAGGTGAGGGAGAGATAGTGGGGGCTGAAAGGAGGGAAGGGAGGGATAAGGGTGGATGGAGGGAGATAGGAGAAGGAGAGAATGAGGTGGGCGGGAAGAGGAGAAAGGATGAATAGGGGGAGCGAAGGAGAATAAGGTGAAAGAAGGATAGAGGCAAGGAAAGAAGGGAGAGAGGGGATGGGTTTGAAGAGGGGATGGGTTTGAAGAGGGGAGGGGAGAAGGGAAGGGAGGAATAAATGGAGTGAAAGAGGGAAGGAGAAAGCGAATGGGGATAGGTTTGACATGTGGCGATAAATGAGAGGAGAAGGAGAAATGAAGAGAATGATAGAGTGAAAGAAGAAGGGAAAAGGGAAGTGGGGTGAGAAGAATAATGGTAAGAACTGAGAAGAGAAAAAGAAGAAAGATAAGAAAGCAGAAAAAAACAAAAAAATAGATAATAGCAACTGAAAAAAGAGAATAACAAACGGAAAAAAAAAATAATATAAAAAGAAGAAGAAAGACTCAAAAACAAAACAAAAGAAAAGATAACAGTATTGAGAGAGTTTGCAAATCGCCCGAGGAAGTGGCGCGGGGTGGTGGGGTGGGGGTAAGGGTGGGGGGTGGGGGGATAGTAAGAGGAAGGGAGATGGGGAGAGGATAGAGAAGGAGGCAGGAGGTGGGGAGGGGGGAAGGGGGGGGTGTCGAGGTGCCTTCAGGTGCAGCAGAAGGTGAAAGTGATCTTGAAGAATCACCTTGCATAAAGTGGATAGACAGACGCCAATCTTGAGGAGAGATGAAGAGAAAATTCTCACTTCGTCGGCGTGATTCTAGTGTGTATTGCAATTTCGAATCTTTGTTGTTGTCTCTACTACTACTATTACTATTATCATTATCGTTATCATTATCATATCTATTGTTATGATTAATGTCATTATCATTATTATTATTATTATCTTTATTATTATCATTATCATTGTTGCTGTCATTAGTATCATTAATAATGATGATGATAATGATGATAATAATAATAACAATAATGATAATAAAAATGATAATAATCATCATTATCATTTTTATCATTATCATTATTCTTCTTATCATTAATATGATCCTCATTATCTTTATCATCATATCATCATCATCATCATCATTATAATCATTATAATTATTATTATTATTACCATCATTATTAATATTATCATTATTATTTTTATTATCATTATCATTATTACTATTATTATAATGTCAGTGAAAATGATAAAACAACAATAATAGCATTAATAATAAAGGCAGTGATGATGATAACAAAAACTATGAGATCCATTAAATAATACTAAGAATAACAGAGATAGATAGATAGATAGGGAGAGAGAGAAAAGAGAATTGAAAT
>NC_091554.1:9214967-9217467 GCF_042767895.1 Penaeus vannamei
TGCAAACACACACACAAAACACACCCACACACACACCCACCCACCCACAAACACCCACAAACACACACACACACACACACACAAATACGCGTATACCCTTGTACAAGCCCTTCAGTGAGAGTCGCAGAAGGTGGCTGCGGGGTCGGACAGCCTGACATCCGCACATCACACGTCCTCTGTCGGGTTGTCGGGGTCGGTGCCAACACGTCCATCTCGGGGAAATCTTTCTTAATAGAGGAGTCGTGTTATTTCGTGTGCTTCGCGTTCCAAGGGGAAGGAGAGAGGGCGTGTTAGATCGGAAGAGGTGGTGGTGGAGGAGGAGGAAGAGGAGGGGGTGGTGGGGGAGGAGGAGGAAGAGGAGTTAGGGGGAGGTAGGGGGGGAGGAAGAGGAGGTGGCGGTGTGAGGAGGAAGAGGAGGAGGAGGTGTGTGAGGAGGAAGAGGAGGAAGAGGAAGAGGTGGTGGTGGGGGAGGAGGAGGAGGAGGTAAGGGGGAGGAGGAAGAGGAGGTAAGGGGAGGAGGAAGAGGAGGAGGTGGTGGTGGTGGGGGAGGGAGGAAGAGGAGGAGGAGGAAGAAGAGGAGTAGGAAGAGAAGGAGGAGGAGGAAGAGGTGTTGGTGAGGGAGGAGGAAGAGGTGGTGGTGGTGGTGTGAGGAGGAGGAGATGGTGGTGATGGGGGAGGAGGAAGAGGAGGAAGAGGGAGGTGGTGGTGTGAAGAGGAAGAGGAAGAGGAGGAGGAGGTGGTGGTGGGGGAGGAGGAAGAGGAGGAGGAGATGGAGGAGGAGGAGGTGGCGGTGGGGGAGGAGGAAGAGGAGGTAGGGGGATGAGGGGAGGTGGAGGAAGAGAACGATATTATTGGAAAACCCAAACAAAAACAAACATTAAGCCTAAATTGTAAGCCATTTACGAAAATTGACTGAAGTGCACAGTATAGCCAAAGATGTGGATTTTATTTTCATATACAGTGAAAGAATTGTGTAGTATTTGGCATAAATCATATATAAAAACACTATTTATACTGAAATGAGGAAAACTGCCAAAGCAAAAAGCAAAAAACGAAAAACGAAAGAAAAAAACAAACAAACGGGTTTAGAAAAAACAGCAACATTTTCCGCAAACTAAAAATATCTCAATCCGGGCTGAGTCAGAGATATTTTTCTTTTTTAAGAAGTTGCCTTCAACTGGTTATGAAATATTCCAATGAAATTTGGAAACTAGATAAATGAAAGGAGAGAGAGAGAGAGAGAGAGAGAGAGAGAGAGAGAGAGAGAGAGAGAGAGCGAGAGAGAGAGAGAGAGAGAGAGAGAGAGAGAGAGAGAGAGAGAGAGAGAGAGAGAGAGAGAGAGAGAGAGAGAGAGAGAGAGAGAGAGAGAGAGAGAGAAAGAAAGAGAGAAAGAGAGAGAGAGAGAGAAAGCGAGAGCGAGAGAGAGAAAGAGAAAGAGAATGAGAAAGAGAAAGAGAAAGAGAAAGAGAAAGAGAAAGAGAAAGAGAAAGAGAAAGTGAAAGAGAAAGAGAAAGAGAAAGAGAAAGAGAAAGCGAGAGAGAGAGAGAATAAAGATAATTTTGAGCTGTGATGCATAATCAATACTTCTCGACCTGACATAAAAATAGGCTTCATGTACTTCAATAATACACGACTTTTGCATGATTCTGAACAAGCGTCTGACCAAATTTGATAAAGATAACAGAAATATTGATAAAAAAATGATATTGCGACGACGGTGGAGGACATAACAACGATAGTAATGAAAAAGCATGGTAAAAAAGAAGAGAAAGAAGAACAAGAAGAAGGAAAAGAAAAGGAGGAGAAGAACAAGAACAAGGAAAAGAAAAAAGAAAAAGAAAAAGAAGAAAAAGAACGAGAAGAAGAAGAAGAATTACAAGAAGATAGAAGAAGAAGAAAGAAGAAAAAACAAAGACAATAAGGAAATATCCTAAGAATAATAAGACGAACAATAAATAATAAGAAAAAGGAGACGAATATGAAGACGAAAAAAAGAAAGAAGAAAAAATAAAACGAAAGAGAAAAAGAAGAAAAAAACATAAGAAGATGAAGAAGAAAAAAGGAGAAAAATCCTCCTCCTCATCATAATAACAACATTGATAATAATGAAAATAATGATAATAATAGAAGCAGAAGAAGAAGAAGAAGAAGAAGAAGAAGCAGAAGAAAAAGAAGAAGAAGCAGAAGAAGAAGAAGAACAACAACAACAAGCAGAAGAAGAAGAACAAGCAGAAGAAGAACAACAACAAGCAAAAGAAGAAGAACGAATAATAATAATAATAATAATAATAATAATAATAATAATAATAATAATAATAATAATAATAATAATAATAATAATAATAATAATAATAATAATAATAATAATAATAATAAGAACAAGAAGAAGAAGCAGAAGAACAAGAAAAAAAAGAAGAACAAGAAGAAGAACAAGAACAAGAACAAGAACAAGAACAAGAACGAAGACGCAGAAGAAGAAGGAGTAATAAGGAGCAGAAAG
>NC_091554.1:9223663-9233663 GCF_042767895.1 Penaeus vannamei
CATGTTCACTGAGTCTTTGTAATCGTTATGAGCTCGTGATATTATGAACCCGAGGGAAACATATCTGCCTTATTTTTATTTTCGTTTTCAATGTCAACATACTGTATATTTACACACACACACACACACATATATATACATATATGTGTGTGTGTGTGTGTGTGTGTGTGTGTGTGTGTGAATGCACACATATATGTATGTATATAAGTACCTAAGTATGTGTGTGTATATATATATATATATATATATATATATATATATATATATATAGAGAGAGAGAGAGAGAGAGAGAGAGAGAGAGAGAGAGAGAGAGAGAGAGAGAGAGAGAGAGAGAGAGAGAGAGAGAGAGAAAGAGAGAGAGAGAAAGAGAGAGAGAGAGAGAGAGAGAGAGAGAGAGAGAGAGAGAGAGAGAGAGAGAGAGAGAGAGAGAGAGAGAGAGAGAGAGAGAGAGAGAGAGAGAGACAGACAGACAGAGAGAGAGAGAGACAGAGGGAGAGAGTGGGAGGATGAGATGGAGGGTGGGGAGATTTAAGCTGAGGCAGAGAGATGGCCGGAGGGAGAGAAAGAGAGAGAGAGAGAGAGATTAAAAAAGAAATAGTGATGACTACAAAGAGTTGCTGGTTCGTAATTTTCCCCCAAATCACTTATCATTCTGCTTAAGTATCTGCAGTTAAATTTTTCGACCAATGTTAATGCAATTTTTTTCATAGTTTATCTTCTTCGTCAATGAAAAGTGTGTCATACAGTCGTATATAATTTTTTTAAGAGCCTGTTTCATATTCATGGGTTTGTATATATCTTTATGCAGTTTCTTATTGCATATGTACGTATGTATCAAACTCTTCAAACTCTTCGTCTAAAAATTGGTATAATCTGTTAATCATGATATCTTTATTATTGTTATTGTTATCCTCATTACTAATAATATTTGTGGTAATATCATTACTAGTTTAACTCTTATCTCTCATCATTATTACCGACATCATTTGCTTTTATACAAACACATACATTTACATACATAGATACATACATATATATATATATATATATATATATATATATATATATATACATATGTATGTATATGCATATACATACATACATACATACATACATACATAAATACATATAGCAACATGTACATGTGTGAACAACGGAAAGGACGCAGTAAAATAAAGTTGATCCGAAGTCACAAAGAAAGAGAAAATTGTAAACGCTCTCAAAACTCGCGAGGAATAATACTGGAAGGATTATCACTGGGGAGGAATGTCGCGAATCCTTCTTATAGAGTTATGTCTGAATAAAACATAAATGCATTAATTTATGTGTCTATATATATGTATATATATACATATATATATATATATATATATATATATATATATATATATATATATATATATATATATATATACGTATATATATATATATATATATATATATATATATATATACATACGCATATAGATACATATATATAAAAATATACATATATATATATGTATGTGTGGGTATGTGCGTGTGCATGTGTGTGTGTGTGTGTGTGTGTGTATGTGTGTGTGTGTGTGTGTACATATATTTATGTATATATATGTATCTATGTATATGTGTACATGTATATACATATATATATATATATATATATATATATATATATATATATATATATATATATATATATATACGTATATATATATATATATATATATATATATATATATATATATATATGTATATATATATATATATATATATATATAGAGAGAGAGAGAGAGAGAGAGAGAGAGAGAGAGAGAGAGAGAAAGAGAGAGAGAGAGAGAGAGAGAGAGAGAGAGAGAGAGAGAGAGAGGGAGGGAGAGAGATTCTCTCTGGTTAATCACTTTTATTTCTTCTAATTTCTCTGATTCATTTAAATACTTTTTTTCTATATTACGTTCTAGACCTCGAAACAAACGAGCGTGAGCGAAAATGTTGTATTAGTGTTAACAAGGAAGTCGTTTAATTATTGAAGTCCTCCCCTCACCCCTCCCCCTCTCCCTCCCCCCCTCCCCCACCTCTCCGTAGCAGAGCGTGGAAAATAATGTGAAAAGTTGCAACAAAAATTTCATTTCCCCTAATGCGCTACAGGTAATTAATGAATGTAAAGACCATTAAAGTTATAGACATCCTTCGAGAGAGAGAGAGAAAAAGGGGGCAATCCACGCGAGAGGAAAGGAAATCTGAGAATTGCGAGGAAAGATTATAGGAAGAGAGGGAAAAGGGAGTGAGATGTTGTGTGTTTGTGTCAGGGAGAGAGAGAGAGGGGGGGGAGGGAGGGAGAGAGAGAGACAGACAGACAGAGAGAGGGGGGGGGAGGCAGAGAGAGAGAGAGAGAGGGGGGGGAGACAGACAGACAGACAGACAGACAGAGATAGAGAGAGAGAGAGACGTTGGAGAGACAGAGAGAAAAAAAGAGACAGAGAGAGACATAGACAGAGAGAGAGAAAGACAGAAACAGAGAGAACAGACAGACAAAGAAACACAGAAACCAAAAAACAGAACGCCATACAGACAGACAGACGAAATGCATTCAAAACCCGGCAAGAAACCCACCCCCAAACACAAGAAACCATCTTGAAGCTCCAAATAAAAAACACAAGGTATCTGGCACCCGTCACGTATATATATAGAAGAACACTCATAAATCCCCTTTGCAATATCACACCTATTGTCGGCTTTATTCATGCAAGCAAGATATACATGGGATGATTCTTTTTTTCTCTCCCCCTCTTCTTCCTTTCCCCCTCTATTCTTTATCCTCCTTCCTTCCTTTTTTCCCCCCTCTACCACCCCCCACCCCCTTCCCTGTGTCTAGCATGGCGCGGCTATAATAAATTGTGGGTTTCTTCGTTGCCTGTGATTCTGCCAAGGCGCCGCGTGCTAAGGCAGGAGCGACCCCCTTGTCATACAGCTTATGAATAATGTAGTGTGTGTGTGTTAGCTTTCCACGGAGGCAATTATGTAGGAGGAAGAATGAAAAAGAATGTTGTATCGCTATGTGTCATGAGATGGTCTCTTCTTTTTTTTCTTCTTCTGTCTTCTTCTTTTTCTGTTTTTTTTTTTTTTTCTTCCTTGAATTACCTTCAACGCCTTTCATGTTTTTTTTTTTTTCTTTTTTTTTAGGGATTAGCTATTTTCGTGTGACGGTAAGATTTATCAGACGTCGTTTTTTTTTTATATAAGGAAGAATATTTCGTGCTTCTACATGACTTCGCATCAACACCAAACGAATACCTCGTCATCACACCTAACAATCATCACAATCACCACCACAATCAGTCCCACTCACCTCCCAATCCAACCTCACCCCCTCTCCCCCACCCCGACAGGTCACCACCATCAACCACCGTCATCACCACACCGCCGCGCGCATCACCACACTCCCCTCCGCCTCGGTCTGTCAAGCCTCAATAATATTAACACTCGAAAGAACAATGGCTCGCTAAGTCTCCAGCGAGCGAGAGTTTAGTGTGTCTGCAGCGCCAGATACGGGCGGGGAGCCTCGCGCCGGGAATTTACCGGCTCCCTTTCTCGGCCCCGACGCCCGCGCGCCCGCCCCGCCTGGCTGCGCTCGCTCGGCGTCTGGAGGGTGTGTGTGTGTATATATATACGTATATACATTTATTATGTATATGTATGTATGTATGTGTATATATATGCGTATATACATTTATTATATGTATATATGTATGTATGTATATATATATATATATATATATATATATATATATATATATATATATATATATATATACATATACATATATATATACATATATATATACATATATATATATATATATATATATATATATATATATACATATATATATACATATATATATATATATATATGTGTGTGTGTGTGTGTGTGTGTGTGTGTGTGTGTGTGTGTGTGTGTGTGTGTGTGTGTGTGTGTGTGTATTCAGATATATGTGTGTATGTTTATATATAAATGTGTGTGTTTGTGTGTGCATACATATATACATACATACATACACACACGCACACACATACACACGCGCGCACACACACACACACACACAAACAAACACACACACACACACACACACACACACACACATACACACACACACACATACACACACACACACACACACACACACACACACACACACACACACACACACACACACACATATATATATATATATATATATATATATATATATATATATATATATATATATATATGCCGTAAGAGTCAATGCCTATTCATATACAGGTTCCAAGTCTTGAACGCTAGCAAGTAAAAAAATAATAATAAAAGAAAATAGAAAATAAAAAATCAGCAGAAAATAAAACTTACCCACACAATAAAAAATCATCACCACTTCAAGTAAACAACCTCTCAAGATATTCCTTGTGAAAGGGTGATCCAAGGGTCAAATTCCTTCACCACCGGCATTGCTCCCTCGATGCTCACCCTCCTCCCCCTCTCCCCCCCTTCCCACCCCCCACCCCCGTCTACCCATCAGGGGAAGGGGGGGGAGGGAACCAGCAATGGGGGGGAGGGGGAGGGGGAGGGGGGGAGCATACGAGGACCGTGCGGGTAATTAGGAATTATAACGACCAATAATGATGTGAAAGTCGGGGCTGGTAATCACCTGTTTACACTGAAGATAACTAGATTGTCAACAGTTTTAGACGTTTAAACCTGATTTATTCGGCATGTCCCTCGGTGAAATATGTTTGCGAGGTCGACGGATAGATTCATTAGCGCTGAGGAAAGATTTGGGCGCCATAACTCCCCTCTGGTGGCAGGTGAGGCAACTTTTCTAATCGGCCGACCTTCTGTCTAAATCGTTAATATCTCTATTTTTATTGGTGCTATCGTTATTCTCTTTTATTATCATCCTTGTTTTGTCCTGTCGTTATTCACTTGTTATCATTGTTTTCTTATCGTAGTTGCGATTTTTATCATGGTTATTTATCATTGTGTCATTAGTATCATTATTGTTGTTATTATTCTTGGCATGATCATTATTTTTGTTATTATTATTGGCATGATCATTATTGTTGTTATTATTATGGTCATGATCATTATTATTGTTATTATCATTGGCATGATCATTATTGTTGTTATTATTCTAGGCATGATCTTTATTGTTGTTATTATTATTGGCATGATCATTATTGCTGTTATTATTATTGGCATGATCTTTATTGCTGTTATTATTATTGGCATGATCATTATTGTTATTATTATTGGCATGATCATTATTGTTGTTATTATTCTTGGCATGATCATTATTGTTTTTATTATTATTAGCATGATCATTATTGTTGATATTATTATTGGCATGATCATTATTGTTGTTATTATTCTTGGCATGATCATTATTGTTGTTATTATTCTTGGCATGATCATTATTGTTGATATTATTATTGGCATGATTATTAATGTTATTATTATTATTTTCATGATCATTATTGTTGTTATTATTATTGGCATGATCATTATTGTTGTTATTATTATTGGCATGATCATTATTGCTGTTATTATTCTTGGCATGATCATTATTATTGTTATTATTGTTGGCATGATCATTATTGTTGTTATCATTATTGGCATGATCATTATTGTTGTTATTATTCTTGGCATGATCATTATTGTTGTTATTATTATTGCATGATCATTATTGTTGTTATTATTATTCGAATGATCATTATCGTTATTATTATTGGCATGATCATTATTGTTGTTATCATTATTGGCATGATCATTATTGTTGTTATTATTCTTGGCATGATCATTATTGTTGTTATTATTCTTGGCATGATCATTATTGTTGTTATTATTATTGACATGATCATTATTGTTATTATTATTAGCATCATCATTATTGTTGTTACTATTATTGGCATCATCATTATTGTTGTTATTATTCTTAGCATGATCATTATTGTTGTTATTATTAGCATGATCATTATTGTTGCAATCGTCACAGCCGAAGTGATTATTAGCATTGTAATTATCTTTATAATCACGACGGTAATAGACTCTAATTATCAGAATGACATTAAGATTATTAGCAGGGATAATAATCGCTTTGGTGATGATGTTGGTGATGTGCGTAAAATATAATACGTTTTTTATGAACAGGATTTTAATTATGATAATGATTATAAGAATGAAAAGCGGGATGATAATATTGATAATGGTAATAATAGTAATACAAATTATAATGTTTATAAGGATAATAATGATAATGGTAATAATGTTGATAATGATAATGGTAATAATGTTGATAATGATAATGGTAATAATGATAATGATAATGGTAATAATGTTGATAATGATAATGAAGATGATCATAACAATAGTAGTTATAATGGTAATGACTAGCGGGACAAAAAGAGGAATTAATTTTTCCTTTTTTTCGCTCTTTGCATTCTACTTTTTCCCTTCTCTCTCCCTTTTCCTTTCCCTCTTCCCCTCTCTTTCCCTCTCTCTTTCCCTCTCCCTCATCCTCTCCCTCTAAAATTTTCCTTTCCCAATCACCCCCCCCCTTCCTCATCACTCCCAAACTCCCTCCTTCCATCCCAATTTAACCCCTAATCTGCCCCCTCCCTCTTTCTCTTTACCCCCCCCCCTCTTTCCCTTACCCCTTTCCCTCCTCCGATCTTCCTTTTCTCCCTTAACCCCTTCTCCCTTCCCCCATCCCTCTCCCTTTACCCACACCTTATTCCCCTTAAAATCCCCTCCGTCTCCCCTCTTAAGATCTCCTCCCCCTCCCCTCTTAGAATCCCCCACCCCCCGCCTCCCCTCTTAAGATCTACCCCCCCTCCTCTCTTAAAATACCCCACCCCCCGCCTCCCCTCTTAAAATCCCCCCCTCCCGCCTCCCCTCTTAACCCCCCCCCCGCCTCCCCTCTTTCTCCTTCCCTATCCCCCCTTTCTCTTTCAGCCTCCGTCGCCTTAGCTTTCCCCTCGGATAGCCATGTAAATAATAAATAAACGGAAGGTCAGGCGACGTTAATACAGTTTATTCCCCTCTCTCTTAAAGGGTATTTAAAGAGTAAGGGGACAACATATGGACGAAAATCTCCCCCTCCCCCCCTCTTCCCCATCTCCCCTTCTTTTTTTTTGATAAGCCCCCTTCTTCATCTCCCTTTTCTTATTTAAGGCCCCTTCCCCTCCCTTTCTCCCTCTCCCTTATTCTTCTCTCCCGCTTCCTTTCTCCTTCCTTTCCTACATATTTAGTGACTTAACGGAGAGTCGTGGAAAAAAATATACGTATAAATTGAAGGTCTGTTTCAATACTGAATATTTGCCTCGAAGAATAAGAATGATAATGATAATTATAGTTATAACAATGGGAATAATGATAATCATAGTTATAAGAAGGGAAGTAATGATAATTATAGGTATAACAATGGAAGTAGGGATAATCATAGCTATAGCAATGGGAATAGGGGTAATTATATTTATAACAGTGATAAGGATAATCATAGTTATAACAATGGAAGTAATGATAATAGAGTTAACATACGATTCCTATAGATTCATAAAGGGAAACGCTCGTGTGTGTCTTGTATTCTTTAATATCAAGTTATCAATTATCACCCCATTTTACACCAAAATGAAATAAAGGTAAGTCCGTAGTTACATGGAATATGACTGCAGGCGTAATTTGTAAACACAAAGTGTGAAATCACTGACGGGCGAAACAAGAATTTTCATATAACAATAGCAACGTTAATGATATTGGCTATAAAATGATTATGATGATAATAGAAATAGTAATGATAACGAAAGTGACGGTAACATTAACAATAACTATAATGAAAACGATAATGATAATAATGATAATAGTACTTGTGATGGCAATAATGATAACAATATCAACGGTACTAATGATAATGATAATATTAATGATAACAAAAGCCTTTAGCCAAGTCAAGCATCTGAAGAACTACTCACGAATGCATGATGAAAAGGATGTGAAAGAAAGTGGGAAAAAAATATCATGACTATGAAGAAGACGATGAATATTGATATAACTATAATGGTAATGACTTGGAAGATGTTGAGGATGAATATAAAGATGATAGTACTGATGGCAATGAGTCTTCTCGTACCTCAACCCTTACGCGCGGCAATCCCAGTGCATGCAACACTCCCTTGCAATCTCTCATTTAAACTGATATGAAAAATCCCACTCTAGGATTGATCTTTCAATTGCAAGACAAATCGCAACGATATCAAGAAAGAAAAAAAAATGAGAAAGAAGACTCAGCCATTTGTCAATAAGAAATTAAATATTGCAGGGATTTTGCCGTTCAAGGTTGCCATAATGATGTCTCTACCACCCCCTCCCCCCATCACCCCATCACCCTCCCCCACCCCCTCCCCTTTCCCCATCACCCTCCCCCACCCCCTCCTCCCATCCCGATCACCCTCCCCCACCCCCTCCCCCATCCCTATCACCCTCCTCCCCTCCCCCACCCACTCCCCCTCCCCCCATCACCCTCCCCACCCCCCACTCTCTCCTAAAGGTGCCATCTCGCATAGGGGATCGTGGCTAATGGGTGGCTTTAATGGGTCTAATGAGCAAATATGTATTAAGTTATTGGCCCCGAGGGAGGGCTAATCTGAAGATAACGATAGGTAACACATCAAGGGAGAAAGGGAAGAATCGAAGATAAGGGGGTTTGCGTGGAAGCAGAGAAGCACGCTGTGGATGTGAGTGGTGTGGGTGTGGGTGCGGGTGAGGGTGTGAGTAGTGTGGGTGGTGTTGGTGTGGGTGCGGGTGTGAGTGTGGGTGTGGGTGCGGGTGTGAGTGTGAGTGGTGTGGATGTGAGTGTGAGTGGTGTAAGTGTGGTTTGAGTGGTGTGGGTGCGGGTGTGAGTGGTGTGGGTGTGGTGTGGAGTGGGTGTGTGTGGTGTGGATGTGAGTCGTGTGGATGTGGGTGTGAGTGGTGTGGATGTGAGTGTGAGTTGTGTGTGTGTGTGGTGCGGGTGTGGGCGCGAGTGGTGTGAGTGTGGTATGGTGTGGGTGGGTGTGGTGTGGGTGTGAGTGGTGTGAGTGTGGGTTGGATAAGATTTATTTTATGGAAGATTTTGATATTTTCTTTTTTTATATCTTTGGTGGATGTTTATCTGTTTTTCTAGTTTGTTTTTTCTCTCTTTTCGCGTGTGTGTGTGTGTGTGTGCGCGTGTGTGTGTGTGTGTGTGTTACTTTTAATGTCTGCATTATATATATCTGTGTGTGTGTGTGTGTGTGTACATATATCTTACTCTTCCTTTATCATCCCCTCCCCCTCCCCCGCTCCCCCTTCACCCTCCCCTCTCCCATTATCCTAGCTTCATCACGTTGTAAATCCTCTTTTTCCTTCTTTCTTTTCAGTTCTTTTCTCTCCTTTTTTCACAGTCACCCTTAATGAGGAAATATGTAGGTAGAAATCCTCCTTTTTTCGTTTTTCTTCCCCAGGCTTTTCACTTCCGGGGAAAGGGAATAACATGGCTCGATTGTTTTTCCAATTTCATCATCGACTTTTAACATCGAGGGCTTTTAAGTGTATATGGAAGAGAAAGAAAGATCGAAAGGAAATAATGATAAAGTCTGTTTACAAGGAAGTGATTATGGTAACAACGTAATTCCATCTTTCATATAATTTTGATTTTAATGTTATCCTTCTCCCTCGATCTTTTGTTTGCTTTCTTCACTTCCACCTCCTTCTTCTTCTTTTATTCCTTTATTATTTTTCTTCCATAAAAGAATCAAGTTCACAATACGTAACTTAAACCTATCAAAAAAAGGCCGACAAAAAGGTTTGTTCTAATTTCCAGGCTGGCACTGGAACCAAGACGTGATACACGAGTGTCAACAACTGCTCGTTATCAAACAGTGTATGTAGCAAAGGCATGAGTGAGAATGGGTATCTTCACAATACAAGAAATGGTGCTTAACCAGTTGCGTATAAATATGACGATGA
>NC_091554.1:9242404-9247404 GCF_042767895.1 Penaeus vannamei
TCTCGCCGCATGAGAGAAACGAAAGAGAAAAATCTTGGGGATCGTCAGGTGGCCTTTCCCTTCCCTTTACCGGATTTTTTTTTTTTTTTTTTTTTTTTTGGTGGAGGGGGAGGGGGGGGTAGTTGAATCAGCCGATAAAGGTACGCGGTTTCTTCGTGTCTGTCTGTCTCTGTATCTGCTCTTTTTCCCTCTCCTTAGTGTCTGTCTGTCTCTGTATCTGCTCTTTTCCCCTCTCCTTAGTGTCTGTCTGTCTCTGTATCTGCTCTTTTTCCCTCTCCTTAGTGTCTGTCTGTCTGTCTCTGTATCTGCTCTTTATCCCTCTCCTTATCTACTGATCTGTCTCTATCTACATCATTCTTTATGTGTCAATATGTCAGTCTATCCATGTATCTGCTGGTCAATTTTCCTACATATCCCTGCACAATCTAATTAATTTCATTCTACGTTTCACATCTACATTCAAAGGGAAATATACCAGGAAAAATTATGTGTCTATCAAAGGTAATTTATGATCATAGTCAGCTTACATATTTCCACGAATAAATATTGCCTTAGGATCATTGTCTAGATAGAACATGGCGCAATATCGATCTTAAGTGGTATACGCGTGATCTCAACCCTGTCTGTGTCTGTCTGTCGGAAACTTTCTTTGTCCCATTTGTGTGTATAAATTGATGTTATTTTGACTTACTATAACATGAACATGAGCAGGACAGATAGGCAAAACACACAAACACACACACACCCACACATACACACACACACACACACACACACACACACACACACACACACACACACACACACACACACACACACACACACACACACACACACACACACACACACACACAAACACACACACACACACACACACACACACACACACACACACACAAACACACACACACACACACACACACACACACACACACACACACACACACACACACACACACACACAAACACACACACACACACACACACACACACACACACACACACACACACACACATACACACACACACACACACACACACACACGTAGTCAAATGCTTGTCCATCTCTCCATAGACATCAGAAATACACGTCAAAGAGGTTTGCATGTATAAACAGCATTGGAATACCCGATGAGAGTACACCCTTTAGGCTGGGTCGGTGAGAGGGGAACTATGCATCCATTTTGAACTGTCTAAGGTCGTGGATCACTGTTCTGATACTTCCGGTGTTCAATCGTGTTCGCTGTGGAAGTGGTCACTGTATCTCCGTGTTCCCTGTGCGGATATGCACTGTGATGGCATCCTGGTGTTCCTTGTGTCCGTGGTTTAAGTGTTCACATATGTCGTGTTCATAAAATAGGTCCTATTCTTTATGTTATGCACGTGCAATAGTTGTCTTTGTTCAAAATACGTCGTTTTTGTAAAGGCATTTGTCATTTGTCATTTCATGTCACTAGTATTTTATAATACAGGTTTATATTGAACAGTAATACTAGCTGATGTTCAGTGCCTGTGTTCACATTGTCCCTGAAATAAATCCTCTTATATCCAATAATCGCATTTTCTTTATGTTTTACTTTAATGACAACCAATTTTCATTTGCATGAACTTAAATGTCCATTGACTGATGATTCATGAACAAATCACATGCTTTTGCGAAACGTTTAATCATGGTTGTGCAGAAGCAATAAATAGTCGAGATACATCGTATAAAATCTATTTGAAATAAATTGTTGAAATATGTAATTCAATTAAAAATAAGTGTAAGGATACCTCATCTCTATTTACTTCCTCTCTTTGTCAGTAACTGTGTATTATGATTTATAACAAATATTTCGTGCTTCAGAAAATTCAATTTCGCTCGCAAATGCAAAAGAGCGACCATGCTGGGTATATACAATGCATGATTTTATAGTATCAATATTCAGCATTTAACTCATTTTGTTCACAATATTGGAATTCGAATGCTAAATGTTCACAACACTGGTTTTAGAAACTCTTCGCTCATCAGCGTTCGTATTTCGTGTGCAGGTCCTAGAGTTACTACAGAACAGGCAGACCCTTGTAATATTTCTGTGTAATTTCATTAACAGAAAATATCCAGAATGTTGTGATCTGTTCACTTAACGAGCTTTTTTTCTGATGCGTTTGGAAATGCTGTCAATCGTTTGAAATTAGCTTTTGCATTTTCACTTTTTTAATGGTTGTTAAGCTGCTAGCATAATTGTCAAAGTTATTTCGCTCTCGGCTCGAATTCATTCCTTGGAAAAGAACTATATTGGAAAATTACAAAGAGATTCTTGAAACTCACGGTGTTGTATTGTTTCGGCTTAAAAGAAGGAGCGGAGGAAGAAGAAGAAGAAGTAGAAGAAGAAGAAGAAGAAAAAGAAAAAGAAAAAGAAAAAGAAAAGAAAAAGAAAAGAAAAAGAGAAGAGAAGAGAAGAGAACAGAAGAGAAGAGAAGAGAAAAGAAGAAAAGAAAAGAAAAGAAAATAAAGAAAAGAAAAGAAAAGAAAAGAAAAGAAAAGAAAAGAAAGGAAAGGAAAGGAAAGGAAAGGAAAGGAAAGGAAAGGAAAGGAAAGGAAAAGAAAAGAAAAGAAAAGAAAAGAAACGAAACGAAACGAAACGAAACGAAACGAAACGAAACGAAAAGAAAAGAAAAGAAAAGAAAAGAAGAGAAAAGAAAAGAAAAGAAAAGAAAAGAAAAGAAAAGAGAAAAGAAGAAAAGAAGAGAAAAGAAAAGAAAAGAAAAGAAAAGAAAAGAAAAGAAAAGAAAAAAAAACAAAAGAAAAAAGAAAAGAAAAGAAAAGAAAAGAAAAGAAAAGAAAAGAAAAGAAAAGAAAAGAAAAGAAAAAGAAGAAAAAGAAAAAGAAAAAGAAAAAGAAAAAGAAAAAGAAAAAGAAAAAGAAAAAGAAAAAAAAAAAAAAAAAGAAAAAGAAAAAGAAAAAGAAAAAGAAAAAGAAAAAAAAAAAGAAAAAGAAAAAAAAAAAGAAAAAGAAAAAGAAAAAGAAAAAGAAAAAGAAAAGGGAAAAGGAAAAGGAAAAGGAAAAGGAAAAGGAAAAGGAAAAGGAAAAGGAAAAGGAAAAGGAAAAGGAAAAGAAAAAAGAAAAAGAAGGAAAAGAAGTGAAAGAAAAAGAAGAGGAATAATAATAATAATAATAAAAAGAAGGAGAAAAAGAAGGAGAAGAAGAAAAGGAAGAACAGTATATATTCTTGATCTTCGGAATTTTTGGCTTTTAGCTTGCAGATAATGATACAATCTAGACACCTATTATCCTACGTTTAATGCTCACAGAAAATATTTCCTTCGTCTGTGTGTTAATTCGTCCATTTCCATATTTGGTGTTTCCAGCCTCGATGTAGGAAACGCTATATCTGTTCATAAATTTGTTCTTCATGTCCATAATGTTCTCGGGCTTAATGTTCACAGATCGGGGAATGTCGGAAGCAATAACAGTACTTAGATTTTCATTCACAGGATAAAAGTCTCGGTTCTTAGTGTCGGTATCAAGTAATACCTTTTATGGTGCTTACGTTCTCTTTCATAAAGTTGTTGTTTGTTTGTTTGTTTTTCTGTTTTTGTTTGTCTGTATTTCTGTCTTTGTTTGTTTGTTCGTCTCTCTGTTCCTCTCCTTTTCCGCCTGTCTGTATATCTCTGTCACTGTCTAGCTCGCTCTTCCATTGTCTGTATGTATGTATGTCTGTCTCTGACACTAATACCCAAGAAGTCCACATTATTTGCAACATAATGAGACATTCACCGTAGAGATTACGAATGTCCAGCCTATGTTTTTTTTTTTTTTTTTTTTTTTTTTTTATAGAATTGATGCACAGCACCCGTGTATTCGTATTTACAGCGCCGGTTTTTTCCCCGGGTTTAACGATTCAGTTGAAATTTTTACTCGCTTGATTTTTGTAGTTATGGTGTTCGCAGTATCGGACTTCAAATATTGGTGTTTATTTTCCTCGTGTTCACAGCACGGGAGACATGGGGTTGGATTCGACGAGTTTCTATAGTAAGGGCACACATACATACACAGACATACAATACATACATACACAGACATGGAAGCGGACAGACACACGCGGTTGCAAACAACCACACATATACATATAAGTGTGTAGGGGTGTAAGTGCATGTGTGAATGTGTGTGTGTCTGTGTGTGTGTGTGTGTGTGTGTGTGTGTGAGAGAGAGAGAGAGACGGAGAGAGAGAGAGAGAGAGAGAGAGAGAGAGAGAGAGAGAGAGAGAGAGAGAGTGTTTGCGTGTTTGTGTTTGTGTGTTTACATGTGAGTATCTGCATCATTTCACTTATATGTATACTTACGCGTTAGCCTGAGGCACCACGAAGACATCGATCTAGCCGCACATCCAAAGAGCAAATTCACTCATGCAAAAACTCTCCTCTTTTGATAATTTCGCCGCGTCGTTTCCCTCTCTCTCGCGTCCCCGTCTCGCACCTCAGACAGAATTTACACCCTCCTTAAAACATGGTATTGTAGTGGTATCGCCAGTTGATGACTTCACCCTGTATTGTTGTGCAAATGAAGGACTTCTCTCGCCACCGATTCGCCCTCGTCCCCTTTAATCGACCTTATAGACGGGAGGCATAGAGGTGAAAGTTCGAAGAGACAGCGTAAGAAAGGGTTTTCCTGGAGGACCAAATTGCTGTTGCTACTTTTAAGGACACATAAAAATCGTGAATGATAAAGGTCTACATAATTAGTCAACTATCGTTATACAGACCTTCAATCTGAATATAAATTAACCTAGAATTCATCACAAACAGTTCATTGATACCGTTTACCGCTAAAAAGTCAAACAAACAAACAAACAAATAAAAAGATACGCAAAAATAACCTGGAATTCATCACAAACAGTTCACTGATACCGTTTACCGCTAAATAGACAAACAAACAAACAAACAAATAAAAAGATACGCAAAAACGTGTCACGATAAAGATAAAACTGCCACCAAAAGGAGGAATAAGGTCATGAAAA
>NC_091554.1:9267404-9272925 GCF_042767895.1 Penaeus vannamei
GAGGTAAGGGGGAGTGAAAGGGGGAGGTGAGGTGAGAGAGAGGGAGTGGGAGGAGTGATGGGGTTGGAGGTAGGGGGGAGGTGAGGGAAGGTGAAGGTGAAGGGAAGGGGAAGGGTGGAGGTGAGGTGAGGAGAGAGGGTGGAGGTGAGGGGTTGGAGGTAGGGGGAGAGAGTGAGGGGAAAGATGAAGGTAAGGGGGAGGGAAGGGGGGAGGTGAGGTGAGGGAGAGGGGTGGAGGTGAGGGGTAGGAGGTAGGGGGAGGAATTGAGGGGTAGGAGGTAGGGGAGGTGAAGGGAAAGGGGACGGTGAAAGTAAGGGAAAGGGATAAGTAAAGGGGAGGGGAAGGGGGTGAAGTGAGAAGAAGGGAGAGGTGGAGGTGAGGGGAAGGGGAAGGCGAAGGTGAGGAGAAGGAAGAGGTGGAGGGGAAGGGGGAGGTGAGGCAAGGGGAAGGTGAAAGGGAGGGGAAGGCTAGCAAAGAAAGATAGAAGAGAAAGGCAGGATGGAGGGAGAGGAGAAAGGAGATAGGGAAAGTGAAAAGAAAGGCTAGAGAAGGAGTAATGAGAAAGACCATAGAGAAAAAGAAAGATAGATAGATAGATAGAAATAGAGATAGACAGATAGATAGATAGAGAGACAGACAGACAGACAGATAAATAGATAGATAGAAGGATATATATATAGAGAGAGTGACAGAGAAGGACAGAGAGAGAGAGAGAGAGAGAGAGAGAGAGAGAGAGAGAAGAGCTAGAGGAGATAGAGAGACAGACAGACAGACAGACAGAGAAAACAGAAGAAAAATGCTAAAAAGAGAGAAAAGAGAAAGGCAAGAAGGGAGAGAAAAGAGAAGAGAGAGAGAGAGAGAAAAGGAAGAGGGAGTTACGTAGCCAAGTCTCAGCCTAAGTTCTGGCTAAAGAATTCCAGGCAGTTTCATTTAGCTTCGAATGGCATATTGAATGCTCGCGATTGTTTAGAGAAATCAAACGAAAAGAAGAGAGGGAGAAGAAGAAGAAGAAGAAGAAACGGAATACGAAGAAGAATTAGAACAAGAAGACGTAGAAATAGAAAACGAAGAAGAATTAGAAGAAGGAAAAAGACGAAGAATAGACGTAAAAAGGAAAGAAGAAAACAAAGAAATAGAAAACGAAGAAGAATTAGAACAAGAAGAAATGAAAGACGTACAAAAGGGAAGAAGAAGAAATAAGGGACGTAGAAAAGAGAAGAAGAAGAAATAGAGGACGAAGAAGAAGAAACAGAGAACGTAGAAGAGGGAAGAAGAAGAAATAAGGGACGTAGAAAAGAGAAGAAGAAATAGAAGACGAAGAAGAACTAGAAGAAGAGAACGAAGATAGAAATGACGATGACGAAAGCGAATGAAAATGAGAGTAAGAATATGGATAAGAATCAGAATGAGGAAAATAATAAGTATAAGAATGAGAATAAGAATCAAAATAAGCATAAGGACAAGGATAAAAACAAAAACAAGAATAGGTATAGGAATAGAAAAAAGAAAGATTAAGATAAGCTATCCAAATAAGAATAAGAATGAGATTAAGATTAGGAATAAGACAAAAAATATGTATATATATATATATTTAAACAAGGATAAAAATTTCAGTAAGAATAAGAATAAAATTAAGCCTAAGAACAAGAAAAAACAAAACAAAATTAAGAACAAAATCAAGAATAAAAATAAGAATAAGAACAAGAATAGAATCAAGAATAAGAATAAGATTAAGAATAAGAAATAATAGAATAACAAAAGAACAAAAAACGAAAAGAATAAGAAAAATTCTCTAAGAACAAGAATAACAATAATTACAAGAATAAGAATATAATTAAGAACAAGAAGAAAAATTTGAACAAGAATAAGATTAAGAACAAGAATAAGATTAAGAACAAGAACAATAATAAGAAAAATATCAAGAGAAAAACACAAGAAAATAAGAACAAGAAAAAGAACAAGAACAGAATTAAGAACAGCAAGAACAAAAATAAGATTAAGAACAAGAATCAGACTAAGAACAAGAACAAGAATAGAATGAAGAATAAGAACAAGAGTCAAGAACAAGAAGCCAAAGTCCCCAAGACCGTCCGGCGGCCGCAATAAAGAGGCCTCTTAATAGCGAATCACCTGAGAAGAGCAAACACACAATGAGGAAAATCGTCTGATGCAAATAGCGAAAGTTGGAGAGTGACGCTTGAAGGAGGGGGGGGGTGAGGAGAAGGGGGAGAAGGGGAGGAGAAAGGGGGGGATGAGGAGAAAAGGGTGAGGAGAGGAGAGAGGAGGGGGGGGGGTAAAAGGGGAAGGGTGAGGATAAGGGGAGGGGAGGGGGGGATTTGCAAGGAGGGGAGGGGGGAGCAAAATGGGGAGGAGGTAAGGATGAGGGGAGAGCGGGTAGGAAGGGGGGTGGGGTGAGGATAGGGGGAGGGGAGGGGGGGATTTGGGAGGAGGGGAGGGGGAGTAAAAAGGGGAGAGTAAGGATGAGGGGGAGAGCGGGTAGGAAGGGTGTGTGGATAAGGGGAGGGAGAGGAGGAGGGGTAAAAGGGGGAGGTAGTGTAAGGATGAGGAGAGAGCGGGTAGGAAGGGTATGAGGATAAAAGGGGGAGGGGAGAGGAGGGGGGTAAAAGGGGGAGGGGGGTGTAAGGGATGCTAGGAGAGCAGAGTATGAAGGGAGTGGAGGGTAATGATGAGGGGAGAGCGGGTAGGAGGGGTGGGAGGTGAGGATAGGGGGAGGGGATGAAGAGGGAAGAAAAGAGGAGGAGGGGTGGGGAGAAGAGGAGCTAAGAGTCGTGAAGGTATGGGTAAGAGGGGAAGAGGGAGAAAGGGTAAGAAATGGATAAGATTTGAAGGGGTTAAAAAAGCGAAATTTTGGGAAAAAGTAAAACGGAAGGGGAAGAAACGGAATATTAGAGGAATGGAAGGAGAGAAGGGGGAAGCGATGGGGAGATACGGCAAAAAAATGTGAAAGAGGGGAAGAGGAAGGGAAAGAAATGAGGAGATAGACGAATGGAAGGAAAGAAGGGGGAAGAGGAAGAGGAAGTGGGTGGGGAGATGGGCAAAAGAAAAGAGAAAAAGGGGAAAGAGGAAGGGGAAGAAATGGGGAGATAGAGGAATGGAAGAAAAGAAGGGGGAAGAGGAAAGGGAAAGGATAGGGAGATGAGCAAAAGAAAAGAGAAAGAGGGGAAGAAGGAAGGGGGAAGAAATGGGGGAGATAGAGGAATGGAAGATGGAGAAGGGTGAAGAGGGAAGGGAAGAGATAGGGAGATGGGGGAAAGAAATGTAAAAGACGGGAAAGAGGAAGAGGGAAGAAATGGAAAAAGAAATAGAGGAAAAGGAAGGAGAGAAGGGAGGAAGAAGGGAAAGGGGATGGGATAGGGAGACCGGGGAGAAAGAGAAAGAGAAAGGGAGGGAAGATATAAGCGAAATGGAGGAATGGAAAGATAGAATAGGTGATAGGGGAAAAGAAAAAGAGAGAGAAGGGGAATATGGTGGAAAACAAGAGGAGGAAGGGAAGAGGGGAAGAAGAGAAGAATGAAAGAGAGAGGGATGCAGGATTAAAAGGATGTGGAGAAGGGGGAGAGTGAAAAGGGGATGAAAGCTATACCATCCCAGAATATGAACTTCAGAGTCTATCAAATAGTCTTCGCGACCAGAGAGAGAGAGAGAGAGAGAGAGAGAGAGAGAGAGAGAGAGAGAAAGAGAGAGAGAGAGAGAGAGAAAGAGAGAGAGAGAGAGAGAGAGAGAGAGAGAGAGAGAGAGAGAGAGAGAGAGAGAGAGAGAGAGAGCGAGAGAGAGCGAGAGAGAGAGAGAGAGAGAGAGAGAGAGAGAGAGAGAGAGAGAGAGAAAGAGAGAGAGAGAGAGAGAGAGAGAGAGAGACAGAGAGAGAGAGAGAGAGAATGAATAATAAAAAAAGAAAGCATAATTTTTTTCGGCAGATATTGAGCAAGATCTTCACTTTATGAGAAGGGGGCGGTGAGGTCTTGTGTTTGTCTTCCTCATGTTTTGTGTGAGTTCCCTTGTCCTGGGGCTTCCTGAGATCGTACGTTCCTGGGCGTTTCCGTCGCCGCGTCTCGTTCCATGTTTTACGGACATTTCTCATGCTAACTCGCCGTTTTTCCTGCCGCTCCGTGATTCTCCGACTGTCACCTACAGTCGCTCTGCTTTTTTATAACGTCTAAAAAAAAGAAGAAAAAAAAGAAAAATAAAAAAAGAAAGAAAAAAAAGAAAAAAAAAAAGTAGCATCTGATGCACCTCCGACTCGGGGGCTTGTCTCTGAAAGGACGATCTAATTTTTTTTTTTTTTCTTTTAATGTATATTTGAGTATTCCCTTCCCCTTTCCCCTAACATTCATTTCCTTTTACTCTCCATTCTTCTACTTTTTTTTTCTCTCTCTCTCCTCTCACCTTCTTTCGCCCCTCCCACTTCCCTCTTCCTTCCCCCTACTTTTTCCCGTCTCCCTTTCTTTTCTCGCTTTCTCCTTCCTCCCTCCTTCCCCCTTCTCCTCCTCTTCCTCTTCCCCCTTCTCCTCCTCTTCCTCTACCCACTTCTCTTCTTCCTCTTCCCATCCCCCTCCTGGCTTTCCTCCCTCCATCCCATTCCTCCCTCCTTCTTCATCCCCAACTTTTTCCCTCTCCTCTCTTCCCTCCTTCCACTCCCCGTCCCCCCCCCCTCACAACGAACCCAGCGCTGGCTTCGTTATTTCCTTCAGTCACAAGTAAGCTAGCTGTGATAAATTCTCGCTTCTTTCCATAAATCCGGTGACTCCTTCGATTTGCTCCTCGTTCTGGCGGCGATCCAAGGAAAGCGGCCGCGCGATGCGTGCGCGCGCGCTCGCCGGCCAGCCTTTGTTCCGCACTTTGTTTATGCCTGTCTGTTTACACATACTATATATATATATATATATATATATATATATATATATATATATATATATATATATATATATATATATATATATATATATATATATATATATATACATGCACACACACACACACACACACACACACACACACACACACACACACACACACACACACACACACACACACACACACACACACACACACACACACACACACACACACACACACACACACACACACACACACACACACACACACACACACACACACACACACACACATACACTCACACACAAGACATATATATATATATATATATATATATATATATATATATATATATATATATATTTATATATATATATATATATATATATATATATATATATATATATATATTTATATATATATATGCACACACACACACACACACACACACACACACACACACACACACACACACACACATACACTCACACACAGACATATATATATATATATATATATATATATATATATATATATATATATATATATATATATATATATATATACATATATATGTGTCTGTGTGTGTGTGTGTAATTATATGTATATGTATCTGTAGACACACATATATCTATCTATCTATCTATATATACATTCATATACACAC
>NC_091554.1:9278425-9280925 GCF_042767895.1 Penaeus vannamei
CTCTCTCTCTCTCTCTCTCTCTCTCTCTCTCTCTCTCTCTCTCTCTCTCTCTCCCTGTCTCTGCCTATCTCTCTCATTTTGCCTCTCTTCCTCCCCCCTCACCATCTCTCTCTCCATTTCCCGTTCTCTCCCCCCCACCCCCCCCTCCATTCTCTAGCTCTCTCTCTCTCTCTTTTCTTTTTTTTTCTTTTTTAGGTTGCGGGATTTCCCAGGAGAGGTGACATTGGTCGGCGTGTGTTCTGTGTGTATCTCGACTTGCATAAGTTATACGTGTCTTCCTCCTTGGTCTTATCTTGTATTCGTGGATTTTAGACGTTTTTATTTCTTTTTTTTCGTTTTTATCATCCGTTTCTTGCCTTATTATTATTATTTCTTTTTGTTTATTTATCGATTTTTCCCCTTATTTCCCGGAATGTGGTCTCTCTCTCTCGCTCTCTTTCTCTCTCTCTCTCTCTCTTTCTCTACATTTAATTTTTTGCATGTGTCCTTCGGTAATCTCTAGGATGTAATAATAATCTGGAACCGATTGAGGAAAAAAATAGTGCCCCATTAAAATAATTCCCTTGCCATTTATTACCTTTCCCATTATCCCTCTCTCGCCTAATTATTTCCTCTTTTTTCCATCATTAATCTCTTTCTCCCTTTATAGAAACGAGAAACCTCTAAGATGCAATACAGCAGAAGAGTGAGAGGGAGGGAGAGAGAGAGAAGAGAGAGAGAGAGAGAGAGAGAGAGAGAGAGAGAGAGAGAGAGAGAGAGAGAGAGAGAGAGAGAGAGAGAGAGAGAGAGAGAGAGAGAGAGAGAGAGAGAGAGAGAGAGAGAGAGAGAGAGAGAGAGAGAGAGAGAGAGAGAGAGAGAGAGAGAGAGAGAGAGAGAGAGAGAGAGAGAGAGAGAGAGAGGGGGGGGGGGGGAGGGGGGGTTGAGGGGAAAGAGAGAGAGAGAGAGAGAAGGGTTGAGGAAAAGAGAAGAGAGAGAGAGAGAGAGAGAGAGAGAGAGAGAGAGAGAGAGAGAGAGAGAGAGAGAGAGAGAGAGAGAGAGAGAGAGAGAGAGAGAGAGAGAGAGAGAGAGAGAAAGAGAGGGGGGGGGTGAGGAGAAAGAGAGAAAGAGAAAGAGAAGGAGAGTAAGAAAGAGAGCGAGAGAGAGAGAGAGAGAGAGAGAGAGAGAGAGAGAGAGAGAGAGAGAGAGAGAGAGAGAGAGAGAGAGAGAGAGAGAGTATTAGATAGATAGATATCGAGAGAGAGAAAGACATATATATATATATATATATATATATATATATATATATATATATATATATATATATATATATGTATATATATATATATATATATATATACATATATATATATATATATATATATATATATATATATATATATATATATATATATATATATATATATATATATATATATATATATATATATATATATATATATATATATATATATATATATGATAAAATCTGACCTATTTTTGAAAAGCTTCTAACATTTGCATAATCTGTTTAAACGTAAGGGAAATTATTATTATTTTATGTGATGTGGACGCTGTTTCACTTCCTTTAATGCTATTTGTTATCATTATTATTATTAATCTCATCATCCTTATAATTATCATCATTATTTGCATTACTTTCATCATAATCATCATCATCATTATTATCATTATCCTTATCTTTATCAGCTTTATCATTATCTTTATCCCTATTATCATTGTAATCATTATCATTATTGTCATTGTTGTCATTACTATCATCACCAATATCTTATCATTATCATAGTTATTATCATCATGATTATGATAATGATGATGATGATTATGATGACAATAGTAATATAGTGATGATGAAGATGATGATTTTCACTATCGTTATTATCATTGTTATTTCATCATCATTATTTTTACTTCTACTATTGTCATTATCCATATTCATTGTCATTGTTATCATTACCATTATTATTATCATTTTTATTATTATCATTATCATTTTTATCGTTATCATCATCATTATCATTATTAACGTCATCATCATCATTATCTTTATTATCGTTATCATCATCATTATCATTATTAGTATCCTTGTCATTGCAATTATCATTATCATCATTATCATTATCATCATCATCAGTATTATCATTACTATTATCATCATTATCATTATCATCATCATCAGTATTATCATTACTATTATCATCATTATCATTATCATCATCATCAGTATTATCATTACTTTTATCATTATTATTCCCATTATCAGTACAAATGTTATCATTATCATTATCCATCTAATTAATTTTGTAATTAGTGTCATTATCATTAATATTATTTCTTTTTCATTGTCATAGCATGTATTATCATTATCATTATTGTTATCGTAAGCAATATTGCGGTATCCATTATCATTATTATCGGCATGGGTAATACCAGCCTCATTATCCTCATTATCTTCACATTCATATGTTATCGTTTGTGGAATATCTCGCTTCGGCCATAAATG
>NC_091554.1:9320925-9323425 GCF_042767895.1 Penaeus vannamei
TGTTATTAGCATCATTATTGTTTTGTGATTGATTTAATAACTGCTATCAGCTAATTAGCATCATCATTACCGCCCTTATCATCATTTTAATTGTTTATACTATTATGCCTTTATTGTTTTTGTTGGCAATGATTATGACAGCCATCCTCATTATGATGATGACAGTCATTACCATGTTTATTGGCATCATTACATTTTTCCTTATTGGCCCTCTCCTTCCCACCCTTTCCTCTCTTCCCTTTCCCTTTCTCCTTCCCTCAACTCTATCATATCTCTCTTCTTGTTCTGCGCCCATCGCCTTGCCCAGTATTTTTTTTCTTTCCCTCTCTTTCCGTGGTCTCCTTTTTCCTCTCCATTTTACCTACTCCCCATCTTCTTTCGTTATCTCTCTTCTCTTCATCTTTATTTCCTCTCTCTGCTCTCCCATTTCTCTTTTTCCTCTCGCTTGTTCTTTCTCCTAGTATCTCTCTCCAGTTATCGTCCATCTATCTTTTGCTTCCTTTCCTTCTCTTTTCTTATTCTCCCTCTCGCTCCTTCTCCCTCACATCCCCCTCCATCTATTTCCCAGTTCCTCCCTAACTCCCCTCTTCTATTCTCTTTTCCCACCTTTTTTCCCCTCCTTTACCTTCCATCTTTTTCCCATCCTCCTATTCCCTCTTTCGCTTTCCCTCTCCCCCTGTCCCTTCCCTCGCTATCTCCCTCTCCTCACACCATCTCTCCTCTCGTCATTTCTTTCTTCCCTTTCCCTCCATCTCACTCATCTCCCTGTCTCCCCTTCGCCGCCCCTCCCTCCGTTCGCCCATTCCCCCCTTCCTTCGCTTTCTCTTCCCCCGTATTTCCCCAATTCCCTTTCCTTTCTTCTCTTCTCCTACCTCTTCTTATCCTTACTCAATCCTCCTTCTTCTCGCTAATTCCCCTTTCTTCCTGCATCTCTTCCCCATCCTTCCCCACCTCCTCTTTCCTTTCTTCTCCTCCTACCTCTCCATCTTTCCTTATTTCTTCGCCGCTGTTTTCTCTCCGTTAGTTCCTACCTCCTCTCTCCTTCCTTCTCTTCCCCACTCCCCCATTTCCTTCCCTCGTCCACCCTTTCTCTCTCTCGCCAATTCCCCCTTTCTCCCCCTTCCTTCCTCACCTCCTCTCCCTCTCCTTCTCTCCCCCACTCCCCACTTTCCTTCCCTCCTCCACCCTCTCCCTCTCTCGCCAATTCCCCCTTTCTTCCCCTTCCTTCGCAACCTCCTCTCCCTCTCCATCTCTCCCATTTCCTTCCCCACTCCCTCTCCTTCTCTTCTCCACCTCTTCTCCCTCTCCTTCTCTCCCCCACTCCCCTCTTTCCTTCACTCCTCCTTTCTCTCTCTCTCGCGCACCAATTGTCTCGAATAATTAGAGACACGGAGCTTCTCCTCTAGGCAGCATAATGTGTCTCTTTGTCGTAAAGCTAGAGAGAAGAGGGAGAGGAAAAGTGGAGAAGAGGGAGAGGAAAAGAGGAGAAGAGGGAGAGGAAAAGAGGAGAGAGAGAGGAAAAGGAAGGAAGAAGGGAGAGGAAAAGGAGAGAGGAGGATAGGGAAAGAGGAGAGGGAAGGAGGGAATGAGGGAAGGAGAAGAGGGAGAGGAAAAGGAGAGGAGAGGGAGAGGAAAAGAGGAGGAGAGGGAGAGGAAAAGGAAGGAAGGAGGGAGAGGAAAAGGAGAGAAGAGGGAGAAGAAAAGGAGAGATGAGGGAGAGGAAAAGAGAAGAGGGAGAGGGAAAGAGGAGAAGAGGGAGAGGAAAAGGGAGGAAGGTGGAAGAAGAAAAGGAGAGATGTGGAGAGAGAAGACGGAGAGGAAAAGAGGAGAAGAGGGAGAGGAAAAGGAGGGAAGAGGGAGAGCAAAAGAGGGAAGGAGGGAATGAGGAAAGGAGAAGAGGGAGAGGAAAAGGAAGGAAGAAGGGAGAGGAAAAGAGGAGGAGAGAGAGAGGAAAAGGAGGGAAGAGGGAGGGGAAAAGGAGAGATGAGGAGAGGGAAGGAAGGAATGAGGGAAGGAGAAGAGGGAGAGGAAAAGGAGAGATGCGGATAGGGAAAGAGGAGAGGGAAGGAGGGAATGAGGAAAGGAGAAGAGGGAGAAAAGAAGGAGAGATGATAAGTGAGGAAAAGGAGAGATGAGGATAGGAGAGGAAAGGGAATGCGAGATGAGGAGAGGAGAGGAAAGGAGATATGAGGATAGATGAGGATAGGTAAGGAAAAGGAGAGATGAGGATAGGGCAGGAAGAGAGACTGAGGACAGGGGATAGAAACTGAGATGAGGATAGGAGAGAAAAGGAGAGAAAAAGAGGGAGGAGAGGAGAGACAAAGATAGAATTGGATATGAGAGGAGGAGAGGGAAGGAGAGATGCGGATAGGAGAGGAAAGGGAATCGAGAAGAGGAGAGGAGGGGAATAGGAAAGGACGAAGAGAAGAAAAAAGAAATGACGATGAAAGAGGAAGAGAGACGAAGAAAAAAAAAGAGAAGAGGAGAGAAGACATAAGAC